>NC_039263.1:2295375-2466668 GCF_003368295.1 Carassius auratus
TGGGGGACGCCAAAAGGCTGAGGGGCATAGATATTATTTTTTCCTAAATTATTATTATTATTATTATTATTATTATTTTGTATTACTTTTTTTATTATAATTTTTTCCAACTCCTTTTTAATAATTACATTTTATTAATTAAAAAGCATGTTTTATTTTTTCTCATTATATTATTTATATTTTTGTATTGTAAACAAATTCTGTTTTAGCATGTTTAATTTTTTATGTATAAACAACTTAATTGATTAATATAATTTTTTTCTTAAAGTAGGCTTCTTTTCTGGTTATAAATGAAGACATAAAACATTCATTTCTTTTATCACTTATCTTTTAATTATTGAAAATTAAGCAAACTTTATTTTTTGGCAAACAGAGGGAATTTACTATTAAAATTAAAGCTTTGAAGAAATGTTGTGTGATTATTCCTCAAAAAAAAATATTTGTAGCATTTTAGTAGTAGTAGTAGGATATGTACAATATTCTGAAAAATATTAATAGGTACAATGTCTCTAAATCAAACCAGACTTTTATTTTGACAGGTTGCCGTGAATACCTTTACAGTTCTGTGTATGTGATATGATGCTAGTTTTACTCAAATCAGATGTGTTTCCATCCTCAGTGAGACGACACAAGATTTCATCCAAGACACATCTAGTCTTGGATGAAAGTTGTGTTTCACAGTGCATTATGGGATTGGTTTCTCAAAAGAGATACTGCTTAACTGGGGTGTATTAGAAGAAGACAGCATTATGTTTTTGCATACTTTAAAATGAAGAATAGACCTACGAAGCCTCAAAATGCTGTCAAGATAACCCCTGTGAAAAAAAACACCCTTTAGCTTACTTTATTGAATCACTTTAGCATAATAAAAGTTTATAAAACATACTTAAATGTGAACTGAACTAATTGCATGTTATTTACAATTGAATGCAAATGTATTATATTTTCATTTGATATTAAATACACTTTAACCCCAATTAACCAGGACTATATAATTTCATAAGTATTTATTGTCTTTGAAATATGGTTAAAGTGTTTTAACAAGCATTTATGGTACACTGAAATGTACTTTAATGTCATTTGTATAGAAAATCTGCATATTTGTAATGATGTAATACATTGGAAAGTATTACAAGGCTTAAGCTAGTCCCAGACTAAAATGCATGTTTGAGCTGTCTCAAATAAAAATATCTTGTTCTGACAAATATTAAAGTATGTCAGTATCATTGTTCTGTGTCGAGATGCACACCTGTAATGTTTTCTTCTAAGGCATTTTTGTAAAAGTTGCTCAGATATCTTAATTAACCTAAGGTCTAGTTCTGGCTTAAGCTAAGTCCCATTTGTGAAACCGGACCTAAATGTAATATAAAATAACGTGCTAGTTAAAATTATGATTACTATAATGAAGTACTTTACACATGCTTCAGTATCAAACTAAGTGTACTTCAAAGCATGACAAATTAAATTTGTGCACTAAGTACTAATGCCGAACATTATCGTAAGTCACTTAAGGCCTTTAATTGCATTCATTTTATTATTTGCAATTACAATTTGTAAACAAAATGTAAAAAATAAATAAAATGCTACGAGTGCACTTTAAATACAATTAAGTAGACGTCTTTTTCACAAGGGATTTTAAGTTGTTTATGTTTGTGAATAAAGCTAGTGATTACACTCCAGATGCATGAAACACACTGGGTTTGAGGCGCATATTCGTCTTGCATTTTGTTGCTTTAGGAAATATTTGCAGAAAAAAAAGCACATTTGTATTCGCTCTGGCAGGCGTGTGAAATGCTTGTTCTTTGAAGTTGTTGTTTACCCAAATCAGCTTTTGTGAATAATTGCACCTGGACGGTTTCCGTGGTACCTAAGGATGCCAGTCATGCATGTTTAATTAATTACCCGCATTTCTTGAAACATCTTTAAGTTTTAATGCCCTTTTCTCCTCATAACAGATGGACACAAGACACCGCTGTCATTAACGATCTTGTCATGTTATGTCCTGTATTCATTGTGGCCCGATGTGAAAAGCCAGCTGTCATCCAGAATGAAATCAGCCATGCGTCCTGTAATGCGTGCCACGATGTGAATCATCCAGAAGAGTCTGAGCCACCGCTATCTGTAAAGATCTAATTTGTGCGAAGGAGGAGGAGGTGTAAATGTGTGTCTGGGAATCTTCCCAAACCTTAACGCGTTTCAGAGGCTGGCAGAAGGTTTGATAAATGTGCATTTTTCATGAATGATTCCTCAAATCATATCTCTTGTTGAGGAGAGGTGTGCTGCTACTTTACTAAGCGATCAGATGCACATTGACATATCTGTATTCTCATGCTTACAGTACATAAAATGAAAAATCATCCAAATTTAATAAAAAAGTATAGTCATATATGAAGTGCTGTTATCACTCACTTCAAACCTGCACAAACAGCTTAATATCCAACTCTTTTCCTGCTCCAAAAACAGCCATAAAATAGTTCAAACGACTTGTCTACAGTCTTCCAATCCGTATGAAGTCACACAAAAAGAGGGTCAAAAGAGATCATGAAATGCAGAATCTAAAATATTCTTGATATTTACACACACGTACACAAGTAACTCTACAATAAAAACATTACAAGTTTCAGAACTCAAAATAACTCTAATCTAAAATATGATTTATTCTTTTAAACCTTTCTGAAACGCCCAGATCTGAAATCAGGACAAACCTTGAAAAACATAATATAAAGGTCAAACCTTAAGGTCTTATTCTCATAATTTTACCTTAAAATAAAGTTTAAATCAATTTCAATAAAGTTATCAATACAAATATTTATATTAGTATACTCCTGTTTTGCTGCTTGTTATTTGTGAGCAAGGTAGTTGTGGGGTGGATTAGGGGACCTATGGTCATACTTTGTATGTACTTTATAAGTTTGAATAAATAGCCAATATGCTAGTAATATGGATGCTGATAAACAACTAGTAAATAGCAAGAAATGTTCCTTAAACTAAAGTGTTGCCATTATAAAACTCTGGAACAGCATTTCATCATGAGCTGTGATGGGTGAAGTAGACGTGCTTTGTCCCAAAGTGGTTTATTGCTGTTTATGCATCAGTGATTCAAGACCATCAGCTTCACACTGTTCCTGTCAGTAGTGTGAAAAACATCTGTTTTCTTTATATTGTTATTATTTTAGTTTGAAAAAGCTTCCTGGTTGCTAAATCACATCATCCATGATGTGTTGCCAATCCATAATACTGATTACACACATGATTCAGAGCATAGTCCCTCTGAAGGCATTCCCAAAGCGTTTCAACGCAGCACAGTGTCTCATTCCCTCAGGGAGCTAGGGTTACATATGTAACCCTGAGGGGTGAAATCTCTTTTATTTTTCCCTAAATTGTGTTTTTTCATTTTTATTTATTTATTTATTAAATGGATTCTGTGTTTTCTGACTTAATACAGATTTATCATAAAAAATGTGTAATTTATGATTTAATAAAACTCTCATTTAATATTTTTTTAAAACATATTAAAACATAACAAATAAATTAACAAAACAAAACCCTGCATTTCTGTTGAATAAAATGCTGTACAACCAAACTGTATGAATTAAAATGGATGAAAAATATCTTAGTTATATGAAATCCCTTAAAAAAATAATATTGATATTAATTAATGATATTCATTAAAAATATCAAGAGCTTATCACTGTTATTGACATTATTGAAAAATATTTTAGAAAGATCTTAATATAATATTGTTTATCACTCCGCCAAAATCTTCCTCCCTGGCAGCAACCCAGAGCACTCTAGCATAATAGCCGTGAGTTTTACATTTGAAACACTCTCATATTTTATTTTTTTAAGAAAATATTAAGTTTTCACATTTTTAACTTGGCATTTTCCTAGTTTGTGTATCTGCAAGGACCAAAGTAGACGCCAGATTTGTAATTTCCCAAGTTCTGCCATGTTCTTGATGACTCCAGCACTCATCTTTATTATTTTACATGTGAACTTTGGCAGTGCAGAAGAGCGTTTAGCGAAAGGAAATGCAGTTTCTCACACGTTTTGCATTTGTACACGAACAAGTGCTGGTGCAGCATTCTGACGACGGCGGAGCGGCTCCCGGCTGTAGGCTGCTCAGCATGTGGGCCTTTTTTATCTCAGCCTCCAACTTGGACTGCATGAAGGAAATAATTCATTACCGTGGCTGCATTGATTTATTCCTTCTGCAGGCCTCAGCTAGAGTCTGACTTCAAACAAGTGCTCGAGGCGATGGACTGTTCAGCTCTTCCTAGCGCTGCCACCTTCACGCACACAGACACACACTGGCAGCAGAAAGACGCTGTAATCTGCTGAAAGGCTTCAGTGTTCAGCCTCTTGTCACGGAGGCAGAAAATGCAGTTCAGGCTCTGACAGCAGCTTTGTTTACAACTACTTTTCTTAGCTGTCATTTTTCCAGTAACCTCCAAAGCACTAATAAATAATTTGCACTATTAGTTTATAGTTTCAAAACTGTAGTGTCTACATTGTTAGTACATTAATGGGTTATACACTAATAGAGAGTTATTTGTTTGCTGCCACAGTTTTCACAAGCAAGTTATCACAACAGTTATCTGAAATGCACTTTTTAAAAAGATTTCAGCATGCTTTCAACTGCATTAGTGCAAAAACAAATCTCAAAGTATTCTTTTCGCAACACAAAAAAAGTATTTTATCTATAACATGTAATTATTCAATCATAATGCTGTTACTATGAAGCTTTTCATTTGCCTCTCTTCTTGTTCAGTTTGATTTGACACAGATAGTATTTCACACTTTGTAGATTTGATCTCAGTTATGCAAGTAAGGTAATGTAAGTGTATTTTACTAAGGTGACTACTGTAGACCAAAAACCTAAGGTGCTATTAAGGTGATATTGTCAGTCTAAAAGCATCAGACATTCATAGTTGACGCTGATATCAAACATGCACAGGTTGAAGATGCCTTTAGACAGAAATTATCACTGAATCCTTGCATGGAAACGGATTAAGTAAATCAGCAATCAGTCCAGCTTGATTGCACGCGAAGAGAAAACTAAGAAGCAACCCACTGATTATTCCATAATACAGATGTTTTGAGCAAGGATTATCAGATGATTAATGGTACAGTGCTCAGACATTTAAAGTGTGGGTTTGAATTGTTGCTTTAATTGGGCCACTGGCAGTGCAGGAAAAATCACATTCATTTTCTCAAGTTTTTTGCTATAACTTCTCAAACTTCTAAGAGAGACCTACAATGAGCTTTAATTACCAATGACAAATAATTTATTACATTATTCATTTAGCTGATGCTTTTGTCCAAAGCGACTTACAATAGCTATATATGTCAGAGGTTGCACGCCTCTGGAGCAACTAGGGGTTAAGTGTCTTGCTCAAGGACAGATTGGTGCCTCACAGTGAATTCAAACCCAGGTCTCTCACACCAAAGGCATGTGTCTTATCCACTGCGCCATCAACACCCCAAGTTACTTGACCTCACCATACTTTCAATGTACGTACATATTAAAGATAAAGATAAAAGATAAAGTCCTGTACTGTGCAAAGAGTTCAGACAGCCGTGAGGTACATTTAGGGTCTGTTTACTTAATAATCTTAACTAGGGTTGTATAGAGGCAGAACATTTTTGGTACATTTTCAAGGGAAGACAAGCTGAGGAATTTTTGTAAATATATGTATTTAGAAGATCAGCACTGAGTCTGATCTTCGAAATGTTTTTAATGCTGGTAATATGGGGGCTTTGGTGCTTTTAGATCTTGGTTCGGTTTTTGATTTTGTTGACCACAAGATCCTCCGGCACCAGTCCTAGAGGTACTAACTGGTTTTAGTCTTATTTATCAAAGAGTAAATTCTGAGTTAGTCTTGGTAAGCACTGCTCTTCTCTAGCTCATTTTACATGTGGCGTCCCTCAGGGCTCAATTCTGGCACCAATATTGTTCTCGTTATACACGATACCTCTCTCTCTCTCTCTCTCTCTCTTTCACTCCATCTTAGTAAGATGTTATTTAAACACTTAGCTTGATGGAAAAAAAAACATGCAATGTAATGCAATACAATGAAGATTGAGAGATGAACAAATAAATGTTCTTCAAAAACCAGATTATCATATTTGAGACTCACTGTTGTTGTTTTGTTTTTTAAATGATGTCGGGAAATCAAATAATGCTCAGATCAGCTCAGTCCAGTAAGTGTTCATCTGGAAAAATTACTAACAATATCAAAGTTATTCTTACGTTTACTTTATAAAAATCTGTAAAGAAAAAAAAACAAAACAATGGTGGACATTTTTACAAATACTGTTTATTAAAAAAAACTTTTATTTGTTTTTACTTATATATTTAGTTTTTTATTATCATTTTGGTGATGTAATGTCAGTCAGTAAAGCCTGTGGAAGCACGCTTGGCGAGATTGGTTTGTCTGTGATATGTCAAGTTTGTGTGAAATATCTGAAAACATGTCTTGAGGTTAGCAAGTATCACCTAATGTATCCTGCTGACATATAATTAGGTAAAAACCCCAGGCCGCTCATTATCCTATTATAGCTGTGAATCTGAATACAAACTGGCAATGAGTCTATAATAGCTTGTCAGCACTTCTGATTGTGTTAGACATGAGTGCGCTGAGACGTCAGTATCACTTTCATTGCCGTCATATTACCTTCCTCCACTCAACTGCTCATAAATCTCTCGAGTCCAGGGCCACATTTGTTCTCACTATGTTTTGACTCAAATCATATTTTCTCAATATAAAATCAGTTAACTTCAGATTTCATCATTACTCATTTTACTTCATAATTGCACTAGTTTTAGATTTAGACTTACTACATTTTAAACAAAGCTTAACAAAGCTAAATCAAACTCTCACTTTCTATCCATTAGTGCATCTGTACTGTACACAATCTCACCGTTTGAAATGTCTGTCATAGGAAATCAACAGTGCAGTCATGAATGATTAAGCAAAGCATCTTTTCTTAGGAAAAGGACACACAGACAACAACATATCATCGAAAGTACTACTGTCATTTATCAATTCACAATCTGTGTTGTTGACGGAAAGTCAATTTTAAACACAGAAGACTAAAATAATGCTAAAAAGTGTTAAAAGCTTCTACAATGAAAATGTAAGATTCTAAAGTTGTCTTCTATGATGTGCAATACAAATATCTATGTTAAAATCTCAGAATTAAATAGAAAGAAACAGCTTCCAGTAATATAATGTGATCATGTTGAGTGTGAGTATTGTTTATTTGCGAAGTTGCTAGGTTAGTAACATTGTTGGTTGCAATGCAATTTCCTCTTGCCAACCAACTAAGTTGCTAGCATGTTAGCAACTATGGTTTTGGGAAACGCACCCCTGCATGATCTGAGATGATCCACAGAGCATCTTAAGCTTCAATGGAAGACGGACATCTGACTAAATCTCATTTCGCATCATAACGTTTTCCAAAATTGATTTACAATCCTAAATCCTTTTGTTTATTAACTGTACAAACATCCACCTTCAGCTTGTTCTTCACATGTCTTTTTACTGTGAAATATTTACTGATTTATATAAAGTAAACATAAGAATAACTTATATTGATATTGCAAGTAATATTTCAGGATAAGACTGAAGCAGCTTCACTTTACTTTAATATTTACTTGATTACCTTACCATTGCATTGCATGTTTTGATCATCAGATAAGCATTCAATATCACATTATATTATATCTAAGATCTAATACTGATCAAATCGATTTTGACCATACTGTACAAATTTGATATTCTTGCTCAATTTGGGCCTCACAATATTATATGTTAAAAGTAGTTTATCATTGTACTCTTATCATCAGACTCTGGGACCTTACTCTATAAATTGAAATGAGCATTCAGTCTTGTTCATTTCTGCTAATTGTCTGCTACTCCTCTTCATTTTCACTTTATGCAGCAAATCTGGGCCTTTATCGATTAATGCAGCGTTTGTTTGCTCTAGAAGCAACAAAAAGCAATCTCCTCCATTTCAGTGTATCCAGCTTTGTCATTACATCTGAGTCCAGCACTAATCCGGGCAGAAGACAGGAGTTCTGCCGTCATATTGCAACAAAATGGTTTGATCAGAGAAGAGGAAACTCCTAAAGCAAGGTTAGATTGACCTTTTCCTCAATATTGCGTTTTCCAAAAACTGATTTACTGTGGACAATACGTTGTTGATTTTCTGTTGGATTGCTGGAGAATGTGGAGGGTTGCTGTTGAACGAGAATCTTGGATCGAACGTGTCTGTTTCACCAGAACAGTCTGCTCCATCTACTGTGGGTCAGAAAATATCCCCGAGGAATCACATTAGTATGTCCTTAAACACGACTGGATGCTCTGACCATCTGTACGAGTCACCAGACCGCTGGTGTGCTGTCATGAGCGATGACACCTGTCGCCCGAGTCTGACACGACATGATAGCTGCTGTTCCCTGCCGCGGTGCTGCTAATGTCTGTGATCCTCTGAGTCCAGCTCATTTAAGAAAAACTACTGTGAAATACACACTGAAACTCACAGATCTTTAAAAACAAACCACCACCAAAGAAAAAAAATGAAAATGTAAACTGCCAAAAAAAAAAATTCCAACTTAACTTAAAAGAAATTGCAACAGAATAATATTACAGTAGTATGCTAAAATATACTTAAAGCATTATTGTTTTTTAAAGGGATAACACATAACATTTATACATCTTATCTGGGAAAAAAATACAATGTTTTGTTATTGATTGCATCTTAAAAGACTGAATACATTTCATTAGACACCATTTTAGACATGTTTGTATTAAACCATAAAATAAAAACTTCAGAGAAAAACAAAATAAAATGGAAAACGGAATTTAGGGGAAAATAAAATAGATTTTACGGAACCTTAAGGAACCTTGCTCTATGCAGTTTAATTTTGAACAAAAGAAGGTTTACATTCATTCTCAATATCTAACATACACGAGCAAAGCCCCATTACCTTCCCCATTAATGCTAATTAATACTGTTAATGAATATTAATATTGAATGATATGGGAAAACATTGTGATAACATTTTTAGCCATATTCCCCAGCTCTATAAGTGAAGAATTTCTGTTCCATACTTTATTATTTTGTGCTATGATATACAGTATAGCATTGTGGCACTATTTACACTTTCTTCAGATCAGGTAACATTTATACTTAATTTCTTGAGTGAAAGCCAAAACTTTAAAAAAAATAAAGAGTCAATATTGTTCCTTTTTAATGTTTTTTTAAGTGGTGCATAAATTCAAAATAAAAATGCCAAATTAACAGGATGCAGGGAAAACAAGTACTGCAATAAATTGTGAATACAGCACACAGTGAGATAAGCAAGCACTTCATTATAAACTATTCTGTAGGTCTGCTTATATTTGAGCACTGAACATTTTTGTTTTGTTGGTAATTAAATTCTTTATTACACCCGCAGTGGTTTATTACAGTAGGAAATGAACAAATCAGTTTTTGGTCATTCACCGCTGGTCCGTTTAAGCAGTTTGTGGCGGTAAACATCATTTCTGTTTAGTGTCAGACAGAGAGTGTTTGCAATATAATAATCAATGGTAATATGCCAGGAGTCTGTTTTCATTTGTTTGAAAAGATAATGGAATATGGAGACTGTAATTGGCCTGTTATTGGAAACTGTGTGAGCTTCAGTTTAAGTCAAGCCACATTTATTTGTATAGCACTTTTCACAATGCACATGGAGTTAAATATCGGTCATTGTTTCGTTTTTTGTTTTTCATTTACAGGCTAAAATTTGGTAAGTGTTCCAAACCCGGCCTGATTGAGTAAACAGCTGTGGGGCAGGTAATTAATCACAGCGTGTGCCCTTCACGTCCTGCTGCGGTCTACAGGGGGCAGGTGACATGCAGTGCTAAACAGCTTCTCTCGTCTCGAAGAAGCGTTTGTTCTAGAGCACCTTAATGTATTGGAGTTTATGTGGTTTTAAATTGTCGATAAACAGCTTGAAGGGTATGAAAGAGTTGGTTTATGTTGCAACATCTTTCGGTTGTTGTTTTTTTTTATTGTGTAAAGTCATCAGTGTGATGTTCAGTGTTTTGTTTGTGTGTGGTAGAAGATCAGTAAAACATCAGCAGGTAATCGATCTTGATTCAGCGGGGAACTAGTCCTTCCCTAGCTACATGCTTTTTGATAAATGATTTTTCACAAACTTTCCAGTCCTTTGTGATTAATGATTTTTAATAATTAGATTGATTTGCTTATGAATATTTTAGACTCATTTAAGATTTTTCGCACCACGCTTAACCACAGGTTATCAGTGTTTGAAAGGAAATGTCAAATGACTACGGAAAACATGTGAAATGGAGAAAAGAAGAGACTGTTTTGGAGTGATTTAGTCTTACATTCCTAATGTACTTAGTGATCGTATGAATGCACAGGATTAAAATTTCTATTGTAACCCAACTGATCCTTCGCAAAGAGCTTGACTGACTCAATATGTCATGTTTAATGATACGTTTAAAACAAGTTAACTAAAAAGAGATCTAAAAGTAATCTAAAAAGTAGTCTGAATGCATTACCTAAAATGAGTAACCTGTCATTACAACTCTCAGAGGGATTGGCGTGTTATTGTCTTAATGACAATGTTAATGTATTTGGTCTTGGCAGAATAGATCTGCTATGCTAGAGTAAGTACAGAGACAGCTGCGGTGAGAATGTAAGAAATACTGCTGCTGCAAATACACATGAAATAATCCCCTTATTGCATACATGAATCACCTCGTAGCAGGCCTACACAGGTGGAGCTGGGGAAGGTGGAGGGTTTCTGAAGCATGCTGCAACTGCTACAGCAAGCTCTAGTCATATATTTGAATGCTGAGCAGCGAGCTCATTGGCCAACAATACAGAACTGAACCAATCAGCTGTGCCATGTGATAATGATGTTATTACCTCAGATTGAGTTAGTCCTATCTACATAAGCCTGCACCATCTATGGGCCCTATTATACACCTGGTGCAATGCGGTACAAAGCGTATTTAACCAAGTGTTTTTGCTCATTTCAGCCTACCACAGATCTAATTTTTTCGTCCTGCACTGTGTTGTTTAAATAGCAAATGTATTTGTGCCCACTGGTGTGCCCATGGGTATGCAGGTCTAAACAAGAGGTGTGTTCAGGCACATTGTTCATGCATTGCTATTTTGAGGAACTGAATATAGACTGCGCCATTGAACAACAAAAACCTGGTCTAAAGTGGAGCGCAATGTTTTTACTTTTTTGTTATTCAAAGAGCGGGATTTGAAATGACACTATGATTGGTTTATTGCATTTTATGCTCAAAACCATTCATTAATCATTCTGGGAATAGGGACAACCCGTTTAGACCATGCAGCTAGGCACACCGACTGTTTTCCCATCGTTAAACAAGTAAAAGTGTATTCAGATATGTGTTGTGTGCTTTAGACCATGCGTTTACATCATTAAAATAGGGCCCCTAGAGTTTCATTACTGTAAAATGTAATAAGTTAAGTTTACTTAATTGCCTCAAGTTTAGTAAACAAGCTGGTTCATGTTCAGATTTAAAGTTTACTACCACTTTGAGGAAACTTGTTTATTTCTAGGTTAGCAGAAAAATTGTTTATTGGTATCTCATTTTTACAAGTTGAAATTGGTTCAGTCCACCTTAAGATTTAAGTAGACTAAAATTAACATTTTACAAAGACAGAAAACAAGAGTGTTTGGCAGCATTTGCTGGGTAGTGCATTTATTATGTGTGCAAACACTACTCAAATATGTTGTGTATTTGAAACGTAACTGAATTAAAGGAATAAATTAACATACAAACTAAAAATGTATTAACAACTTTTGCAGTTAACCATTAACTTGTAATGAATGGATTTATCTTACTAGCAGACATCACTGCATTGACAACTACACAGCTAGTGCCTTAAAAATAAAGCAACATGCAGCATCATGTCATTGCTTTCGGTCCATCCTCGACATAAACTACTCTTCAGTGCAATTGTAGCCTTACAAATCTCAGACATAATAGAAACCCTTTAAAATCCCATCATAACAGAATCTGTTTCCATGACTTTTCCAGGACAGCAACAGTTTAAACATGTGATATTTCCATGTTTTCAATGACTGTAGGATGCCTGTTGTGCCGTCGCATCATTCTTCAGTCTGTTTTCAGTTTCTCTGAGCCAAGAAATACTGAAACTGAATGTTGTTGTATGAGGAGCACCCTATTTTCCTTATCAGTCTTCATCTGTTGCACTCATATATGAGACCACTTTATATTACAGAGAAGGAGAGGAGATTGAAAAATACTCATATATATATACACATTATGCAACCTCCGAGAACACATTTGCTGATGTCAAGTCATTTTTATTTTGTGGGATGGAAATTAATTGGCTCTGTAATTGAGGTTGTCCCTTCAGGGCAGGATGGTAGAACAAATGTCAACATTCCTTAAATGCGGAGTGCGGCAGAGGCATCCTGACCCCGTGAGCTCGTGCACACCTGTGCATTATGAAAACCAATCTGATCAATAGTGTGCTGTTCTCCTTCCATCATCTCAGAGCCTTTTCTGCAGCCGAGACAATAACCACATCCTCGAGAGGGTCGCTTGTTGATGATCATTTTCGGAAAGTCTACCACTCAGATCTCCTGTGTTTCCAATATATTTACCCTAAACATACATACATATATATATATATATATATATATATATATATATATATATATATATATATATATATATATATATATATATATATATATATATATATATACCAAAAATACGAACAATGGCCAAAAGATATGTAATCATGCTAAAATTATTTCGCATGATTACATATAGTCGTATAATGCAATAACCTTCCAACTGAGCTACATGAGACCCAAATGATAACCCAATTTATATATAATTTATATATAACCCAATTAATATGAAAACGTCCTGTTGCCGATAGGGGCACAATTAATATATGCTCTGATGGGTCATATTTCAGGGATTTTGACAAACGACCTATACAAGCGTATTGGTTGAAGGACAGGTTTAGATAGATAGATTTTCTAGCTAGTACTAATTTAATTAATACAATACATTTCATATAAATTACATTAATAGAGTATATGAAATTAGTGTAAAAATTAACAGTTTAACAACATTATGCAAAATATTTAACTGCTCAGTGCTACAACTAACCAATCATAATCAAATAAATCAAGCAGTAAAATGTTTAAATGTGACTGTTGTAACAAATAGAAGGGAGTGTGTGTGTGTGTGTGCGCGTGTGTATGTGTGTGTGTTTGAGAAAGTAAAAATGTACAACGTTTTCTGTTGATCATTTTAAATATCTTGCCACATGTATAGACAATAAACTGGGTTTTGTGGAATAATAATAATTCGAAAAAAATAAAATGCATGCAACATCTATTTCCAATATGGAGAATTAGTAGGTTTGGAGTAAGTAAAACATACTGGAGATTGCCTACAATTCGTTGGTGGAGAGTGTGCTGACCTATAATTGAACTTCATGATATGGTCATCTAAATTGTAAGCAGAAAAATAATACAGTTAGTAAAATCATTGGCACCTCAAGATGTGTTGGGAGAAGCAGAGAGTATATTAAAAGACCCAACCCATCCTCTGTGTGATCTGTTTGTTTTATTGCCCTCTTGGAGGCGATTTTTCATGCCCAGAGCAAAGACAAATATTTATAAAATAACTTTTGTACTTTCTTCGATCAGATTTATTAATCAAAAAAGTATGTGATTCAGTATAGTGGTATTTCTGTGTTTTGTAGTATGTGCCTGTAAGTGTGTTTGGTTTTTTGCTGGTGTGGTCAAAGACAAATTTTAACCATGGTTGATAATAAAGATATATTGTTTTGTATAATTAAGGGGTAGGTTTATGTGTAGGGTTAGTTTAGGGTTTGTATGGTGCATGCATTGTATAGTGTGTGTGTGTGTGTGTGTGTGTGTGTGTGTGTGTGTGTGTGTGTGTGTGCTGCAGATACCTCAGCATGTTCATTTTCTCAGGGGCATGAACATATGTTTTGATGTACTCATCTAGCTATATAAAGAAATAAGAGCAGTTTGCTGTAAAAGAAGTTGTGCATGTGTTAGCAGCCTACAGTTACGCTGTTTGCACTCTTAAGAGTGTTTGCAGCCAGCAGGTGTTGTGCTTTATGTGGGTGTTGCTGTTTGATCTTATTTTAGGACAAAGCACATTGAGACACCTTTAATAAATCCACATGCAATGAGTGTGAAAGATCTGACAGCTACTGTGTGTCACATGAGAACTGTTATAAACACTCAGTCAGTGTTAGATTGGTAATAACTGAACACACTCACTAAAGCCGCTTCGGATCTGTGCATGGAAAACAGAGAAAGTTGTTCTGGATTCCCGACCATAGTGGTTTTGTCTTAAACACAGAGCTGTAAACGGCACATCACCATAATCAGCTGCTCAGAAACAGAGTCGGTGTGCCACTGTGGAGAACTGTTCCAAGATCAGCTGTTATAGTGTCATATATAAAGATGCTGTGGCTGTTCATGCACCTTTCCTCTCTGATTGAGGAGGAACTGTGACTGTGCTTAGCATTTGTCTAAAAAAAAACCTGCAGGAAGCTTTCATTTAGGTGGGAAATGAGCGCTCTTGCCTTTGGCTGATGTCGGCAATAACACCTAGCTTTGATGGATCAATAGTTTGCAAATCCCAGGCAAGTCAATTACTTGCGAGGAGGGGCTATTTTTGGGTGAGAGGGGAACACAAAGAGTCATTACAGAGATAATGTCATGTCAACCCTATCCAGCAGGAGGGCTGCCGTGGGCAATGGATATGTCATCCGTCTGTCTGCATCCCTGCCTCAGAGGCGATCGTGTGCGTGTGTGTGTGTGTGTGTGTGTGTGGTAAACAATCTCAAACCAGACCTCTTATGCTGTGGACAATCAACATGGTGCCAAGAAAAGAAAAGTAATGCTGGAGGCTAAAAATGAGAAGCACAACTACGAGGCATCTGCTGAATCCTGAAAAGGGAGATGCTAGGTTTTATATTTGCTGTAAAATTTGAAGCTGTGTATGCATTCACTTTTAGACCCCTGTGAGGAGAATGTGCCTTCGCTTTTATAAAACTTCCTGCTCTGATGTGCTATTCTAATGCTACGTACACACTACTTTGCTATATTGGTCAAAAGAAATATCACCTGTTGATTTAATAATGAGGTGCTGTGTTTTGTATTGCTAATGTGTTTTAACTGTTCTTTCTTGACTCAATAGAAATAGCATCACTGGACAAGAGTTAAAGCTTGTTTAACCTTGTAAAGCCTGACAGAATTTAGAAATTTGTTTTTCTTTATATTAAAGAACATTTGTACTAACAAATATTTGTAAAGGTTTTACATATATGTTTTATCATATTTGATACATTAGGCTTTTATGGTTCATATAGTTATATACAATAGGAATATAATGCTTACTTACGGAGGGAAAAATTGCTTAATTTCATTCAGAGACCCAATCCGAGTAAAAAAAAAATTATGCAATATGGTGCAGATGTTGCTGTTTATGTGGTGAGAAAATAAGATGAAATGCCGATGCCTGTTATGTAAATCAACGAGATATTTATAACAGTATAGAAGATACTTACATAAAATGAAAGAAATATCAGTCATAACTCTATATCTTCAATAATATGTCTTAGTAAGATGATCCTTAAATGATCAAAACATAATCCAATGCAATAGAGAGATGAACATATAAACATTCCTCAAAAGCCTGATGATCATATTTCAGACTCGCTGATCTTTCTAAAAACGTATGTATGGATGTGTTTGTACAATTATACTAAAATAATTTAAAAATGCCTTCATTTTTGGAGTCATGGCTGTCAGTCCAGGACTCTGTGACATGAAGTGTTGCATAACTTTTAAACACACGTAAACTTCTTACTAGTCACCCAAATGTTAAATAAGGATTAATACATATTTGTTCACAAATGGCAGAATTAGTAACAGCATACTGAATTTATTGTCAAAAAGCAGCAGAAATTCACCACAGCATGATGAAATGATGGAGAAGAGCATTTTAACAGATGTGCAGTGCTGTCTGGATCACGGTGGATCACAAGTCATTGCTGAAGCGGTATATGGCCGTTCCTCCTCTTGCACCTGCTGCGTTTTCAGATCTAATGGCTGAAATTTGACAGCTGAAATCAATTAGCCAGGACAAATCAATGTGTTCAGCACTGCAGTCCTCTCTAAACATCAACCAAATGACCTCTTTTCATTTGAAATAATTAAATCTACCTGGAACTGTCAGGGAATCATGCAAACAACTTGTTTGCGCCAGGAAGTGTCCACTGCAGCAGAACGCTAATGGACACAAGCATTCAAGCCGTTTGCTTCAGCCGTCGAGCATCAGCGTGATATGCTTAGACTGCCGTCAGCACACCAACACTGTTATTTGCAAGCTAGCTGTGAAATGACTGATCTGAAAGCCAGACTGTTATTGACCCGAGGTCACTCGGAGACATTTGCAATGTCTGGGCCATTCTTGTTTGCACACTTCAGATGGACTTTTCATCAAATGATCAAATGGCTCATCAAGACAAGTCATCTTACTTTTATTTCTATAGTGCTCTATACAGTACAGAGTGAGACAAAGCAGCTTTAGAGTAATGTACAGAAAAATAACACAAGCAATGATGGAAAATAGGGTGGCACAATAAATCACATTTTAATCGTGATCTTGGTTTCTGCAGCTTTTGATTTGATAACTCTTTCCCCGGCGTTAACAGAATTGTTTTTTTCCATGATTTCACTGTTATATGGTAGGGGGCGCTATTACACATCGTCTGAAAGAGTACAAAATGCCCAGGTCAAAACACAGGCAAAGCAGTAGCACGAACAAGCGATTGCATATGTAAAATAGTGTGACCATCAAACATTAACAGCATCTACTGTAATTCAAAACGGCATCATTTTACAATTCTATATAATTTCATTAAATGTTGCATAACTTTAAAACACACACAAACTTCTAATTTACTAGTCACCAAAATGTTAAATAACAATGTTAAAAGATGTTAAAAACAATTTTATACGTTGACGTAAATGTTGACATAAAGCATTTTCATTCGGCTTTGATTTTTTAACCGATTGTAACCAGAAAGTTATGCTCCATGTACATGCATCTAGTGTTAAAAACAAAAAACAAACAGATCTATGTTTTCATCGTGCCTACTGCAGTAATAAAAGATTGGATCATTTTACCGACTAATATCTTTAAATCTCAAATCTTTATTCAAGTTGCATTTCCAGTTGCATTGATTTTCATCAAATCTTTATTCAAGTCTCCTTGTCCAGAAGCTTGTTTTCTCAAAAGAAACTGTACACAACAAATGATCTAGTCACTCTCTGAGACAACTCGTTACTCCCGAGTCATAAAGAATTCATTCACAATGAACGAATCACTCAGGATAAACACATTGCTATTGTAACAAGGAAGCATCCTTATAATAGCATATTAAACTGAGACAACAGAAAGTATTTTAACATTCCAACACCTTAATAAATTACAAATCATTTTTCAAGTAATACATGTAAATGCATGGGCTAACTAAATTGCAATAATGCTGTTTTGTCTCGCAGAGGTGGTTCAGCTCAGTCTAGCCGATGACAAGCATCTGACTATCACAACAGTGACCGTCGGCCTGAGTGCTGTTCTGTCCTGCGCCATTCAGGGCACCCTGAGACCACCCATTATCTGGAAGAGGAACGGCATCATCCTCAACTTCCTGGATCTGGAGGATATAAATGTGAGTACTTTCATTTGTTGAGCATCAACCATTATGTCTAAAAATGAAGATTCCACAATCGACATGAATAATCATTGCAAGAAAACTAACCCTGGTCATGCAGGCCCATTTATATGCTTACTGCGACAGCACAACTTGGTAATATGCATCTGCGTGATGTGAGGCATTCACAGTATTATGGATTATAAGGAAATGTTGTGCTCAGAACACCTTCTCAAGGTGAGAACCCCTGCAGAGCTTCTTTTCTGATGTAAAATGCTTACATCCTCCTGTTAATTGGACAGCTGCTGAATATCTGATAACCTTCCAGAACATAAAGCTCAGTCGGGGTCCAGTTGCATTGATTTTCATCAATTAGTCAGTCTGTTTTTGAGTAGAAGCTCGTGCTAACACAAATCACAAATGTTAATGTTCATTATCAGGACACAGACTCTGTATTCTGATGCACGCTTTCCATTCCCAATTAGTAAACACATTTGTGTTTCTGCACTTCATATCATGATGTAATTGGAAATAACATAATGATCGTGGTCTCAGGAGTTGGGCCAGGAGCCGTGCTGATTTCAAAGAGCTGCAAATCATGTGTAAATTTTGAGAAGCAGACATGCTCAGGGTGGGAATGGGTAGTGTTTAATGAGGTGTGTCATGCTTGTGTTTAGCTCACCTGCGTTCCTGACAGCATGGGGTTGTGTTTATGCACTCGCTCATTACAATACTCTAATTGCATGTTAATGAAGTGTTTGTTGAATGTTACAACACTGACCCAGTCAACGAAGACTCGTGGGTCAACGAGAACGAGCACCGGTGAATGACGCGTTGTCGTTCAGCTTCATATGTAGCTGCATAGAGAATCAGAATACTGACATGGTCCAGACAAAGAGGGAAACTAAGTAAATACATGATTGTGTCTTACGCCAGAAAACAGAAACATCAGTATAGCGTATACCTGTAATTGTGTTTTGATTGCAAGGAATAGGTCTTTTGAATTGATTGTCTGTGATTCCTCGGATGGATAATTTATATATCCCCAGGAGAAAAGATACGTTTATTCTACAAGATTTCTCACTGTTGACTTATCTTTAAAACTGAGGCATATGGTGCAGTTTATAGCTGTATAGTTATTTGGGGTCGTTCAGTATTTGGTTTCTGTCGCACTTGTCAATATAGCAGTTCACTCAGTGAATCGTTGATTTCAGTGTTGGGAAAAGATCACAGTTAGGGACATTGGTAACCTCGTTCATCCCTTCATGCATGTCGTAAATTAGATGATGAGGCACAACACGTCTTCAAGACATCCTGTCCCTTCGTCCTGTGGTGATTGACTTCCTCTGATACTTGAGGAACCTTTAAAGATGCTAGACAGTTAGTTTTGTGGGCATATTTGCTTGATAAGTCTTTCCTGGTTCTAGGTTCCATGAGTGTACACACTGAAGCATTTGAGTGATCCAGTGATTGTTAGCAGACATAGATCCAAGAGATCTTTAGCAGTCAGACCTATTGCCCACAGGCCCCTTCCTCTAGGACCATACATCAGTCCTAGGATTGATATGATGATCGGGAGATGCTTTAGTGGGGTGCCAGTTTCCATCCAAGCTCGTATAGCCATGGAGTTCTCCCAGAAGCCATATTTCTTGATTTTCAGTCTATGGCTCTGCTCCATCCCGGGGTTTACTACCACCAATATGTAGAGGATTGTGCCATGCTGTTCTCTGTCCTGTCTCCACTACCTGATCAGGTTTTATGAAGCTTCTCTCTGTGGGTATAATTGGATAGATCCATTTTTGGGATCCATTCCTTCTCAGCATCCTCTCTTTTTGCTTTGTGATCCGATTGTGTTTGGTGGATCTGGCTGTCCGGATTATGGACTGTCTGTGTGGGTTTTTCTCTTTGATGCACCTGTGTCCATAAATTATCCCTCTTTAAGTTTAGTATTTATAGTGTAGTCTGCTGCATGGGTCCTTGTCGGATCTTGAATGTTGTGATGTGCTACCTGTGTCTCCAGTCAGCTCTGTGTAAACCTTGTTTTGGACAATTAAAGTCTGTTGTTTGTGATATTCCCTTGTCTCCACTTATCTTGCAGATCTGAAGTATGCAATTGTAGGTTTCTTAAGTGTGGCAGGGCTCACAACACATTAGCTCTTCTCCCTTCCTTTTGTATTGAGTACACCTCCTCAGAGCTGGTTCCCCCTGAGGAGACTACTGGGCTTGATTACCCAGTGGTCAATGTCATCCGTTATCATCATCCTGCTATCCGCTGACGCTTTCATAATTTTATTTCACTCTACTTTAGCTTCTTCAGAGGAGCACTCAGTTTCCTTGCTGACTTTACATAGTAGAAGTCAGTTTATCCTGCGCAGGGTTGTCTTGATGGAAGGAAGTTCAGTCAGAGTTCTGACTCATTAATAGTTAATGGATTCCCAGGCCACAAGATTTAATTGGTGCATGTAGAAAGCCCAGAGATGTGTCCTTAGGCAACCGGAGCCATGCCCTTATAGCTCTTCTGATCATTTTGTCGATTCGGTAAATGGTGTTCCAGGGGGCACATCCCAGTATCAGCTCATGCATGAACTTTGGGACCAGAAATTTGCGTGTAATTTCTACATTCCGGTATGACTTCAGGGGTGCCAATGTAATCTCCTTTTACATTCTCTCTACTTACATGGTTTGATTTGGTATTGTTCGTCCCTTCCATGTAAAGTGGATTTCAAGGTACCTTTGGGTGTCTTTAACGCACATCATTGGGATTGCTTCATCATTTGTTGAGCAAAGGATAGGAGACAGCACTAGATGTTTCCTTCTGCCATCCTTGAGGATAGTTAAAGTTCGTGATTTCTTGGTGTTGAGCGACAGGCGACTATATTCCTCTGCAGAGGCCATCCTCTTTTCTCTGGACCTGTTCGAGGGCATCAGCCAGGAGAATCAGATCGTTTGCACATGCTATGGCTCCAATGCGTTCCTCCCTCCATGCAATCCCAATGTCGGGAAGTGGCTCTTTGATCCCCTCTCCCATCACCAGGATGATGAGGATTGTAGATCCTAAGAGAGTCATAGTTACTCCCACCGTTTACCCGTGCTTCATGGTAGGCTGTACAGCTTCATGGTGTACTGTTAAACTCAGCACAGGACAACTCTTACAACACTGCAGTGACACAGGAGTAAATAAACTGCTAAGAGTTCAAACTGAAGTAGCACAAAATTTAGCAATTTTGCTAAAAACAGTCTGAGATGATTTGACCTTTGTGACATGGTGCAATGTCCTGCTGGAAGTAGCCATCAGAAGATGTATACACTGTAGTAATAAAGGGATGGACATGCTCATCTTCAAGTCGTCTTCACCACATCTAGAAGCCTAAATGCATTGAGTTACTGCCATCTGATTGGCTGATTAGCAATTTGTGTGCAAAGCAAGTGAACATTTATACCTAATGAAGTGGCCGATGAGTATATATATATATATATATATATCCCCCCAAATATTTTCCCTTTGTTTCCGTTGAAGATTGACAGAAGAAAATGTTTTAAGTATATTTTTGCTAATGCCATGTTGTGTTTGTGCAGTACCATCTAAATATCATGGTGAATGAATTAGGAAATAATTGATCATTGCATGTTAACTCCACAATATTTAATTGAAGCTTGTAACAGTTCTTCCTCATTTCCTTTTACTTCATCTGTTTTATTAATACTATACTCTTTCAATAATATTAATGGTGCAGTGATGGGTTTAGATGATTACCAAATGATTATCATATTCATGTACCATTTATATGGCGCTTCAATGCATTACCAAAAAACATGATGTCTAATGGTTTTTTAGTTTAAGCAGTGTCAGATGGCTTCTCCAGTTAATGTCTTTCTCTCATTAGAGATGAATTGGCACAGTTGTGTGACAAACACTCATCTCTGATTCATTTCAGAGTTGAAATGTTGCCATTTCCAAAACCAGTTCAGATGGCAGCTAAATTTCCCTTGTGTCTTTGTGTTTCCAAGTCACTTGAATTAGTGGCTTGTTAACTGTATAGTTCTGGTGCTTTTCTTTCAGTAAAACCTCATGACAAGCCATTATCTGACAATTGATTTCAAAATGTGAATGACAAACTTGTAATTAGATTTCATCTGAAAGTGGCAGCCAATACAGCTCCAGTGATTAATACCGCTACGAGTCCTCCTTATGTGGCATTATATCGGCCTTACGGCAGAGGTGAGGTTTATCAGTGACATAATCTTTATTTAATAATAAAAAAAAAAAAGTAATTAGTTTTTGTCCTTGGAAGAGAGTCACTTCTGCCCTCTTCATCCTAAAACTTCAGCACTCGGAGGGAAAGTCACGTTTTTATTGGAGCCGATCATCCATCTCGCTGGATAAGCGACGACCTCCTAAACAAACAAATCGCTGTTTTGTTCCCAGTACGGCAGTCGAGCCCCTTTTCGGCATGCGCCCTATAAAGCTGCAGGTGTGTTAGGGTTTAAGAGCGAGCTTCCGTGTCCTTAAATCATTTACCCTCTGCAAACTCATATAACTACAAAACAGTTTAATGTTTTAATCCCCCTTGAGTCGGCCCCAGATGAGGGGATGCATCCTCACAAAACCACAACCGGCTTCATTAATCACGCTAATGCTGGCTATATTTTTAACCCTTACCATTTATCAACCTGAGAGAGCACGACAGTGAGGAACAAACCCCTGTGCCTGCGTGCTTTTGGGATGGCGCTGATGCATCGCCTATTCATCCCGTGACTTCCTGCAATTTTATTCTCTGTGTCTTTCTTCCCGTTCAATTAGGACTTTGGCGACGACGGCTCACTCTACATTACTAAGGTGACTACGATTCACATGGGGAACTACAGCTGTCACGCGTACGGCTATGAGGAGCTGTCCCAGACACACGTGCTCCAGGTGAATGGTTAGTAGTAGAATCTTTCATATATGTTTGCTTTCATGAGCTATTTGTGTAATGTCTGTTAAAGCTGTCAAATGGATAAACAAAGAAATTAAGCAGCGTACCTTCATTTTCAATACAACGTCCATGTTACTCAATTTAACTATGGTAATAATTAGTGTTGGTGGTAATGCATTACAAATTACACAATCAGATTACTTTTTCAATGATGTAACACATTATTTTTTAATTTGCAAAAAACATCAGAGTTACTTTTTTTCAAATACATAAGGACAGTTATTTGTTTTCCCATTGACTGACAGCTCTCCTGTCCACATGTTGAGAGAATTGGGAGTAAGTGCAGAGAACACAATGATGTTACTGTACTGTAGTTGTAGACTTAACATTAACATGCATTTATGCTAAGTTCAAACTGCACAATTTTCTAAGTCGTTGGATCATCGTTGTTTTCACACACCATGACTATCTGGAGTTACATTCAGTTGCTGCTGTGTTCACATTGCACGATGGATTGGCGACAGGAGGTTACACACTGCATGACTTTACAGTAGGAGGAATCGCCGACAACTCTGTCTGGTCCATAAACTAAGTTTCACAACCAAACGCCTCGAGAAGAGATAAGGAAATAACGCAAGCTTATGCGATCAGAGATCTCATGCGAGACTGCAAGAAGTTCGAGATAAAAATGTCTGTGTGCTGATTTTCAGCAAAAGGGTGAAAAAAAAATTGATTATGGAGGAGAAAATGGTTACTGTGATATTAGTATCGTACAATTACAACAAATGCATATCACCAGAGAAACAAAATGGCTGTATTTGCATTTATATTTTTAAGAGATGCTTGCATTTGCTTAAAATAAATAGACTATTCATATTCAATAATGATAATTTGAGCACTCTGAGTCACATACACACTCATTGAAATCATACAGCCCCCTTCTATCATATCACACACAAGAAAATATTTTTTTTTCTGATCTATCTGCCAGATAAAACAATAAACACAATATAGCTTGATCTCAGCCAGTTGATCATGTATTTAAATGGTTCTCAATTACAATCCTCTGCATATTTCGTTCGTTTCACTTATCACTTCGACCATTTGTTCCATTCAACAATAAGTGCCCTGCAAAGTGGACATCACAGTGCATTCCACCATGATTACAGTTCAAAGCAAGCGCATATGTTCCATTCAAAGACCATTAAAGTGTGCGAGACATGAATATAAAACAACCATGTCAGTCGGTACACAGTTCATGCATGTAGCTCTCTTCTTACCAGCTGGTTATCTGAATCAGGTGTGTTAGATAAGATAGACATGCTAAATATGTAGAGCGGGGGTAACGTTACACGAAGACAGGAACTGAGAATCAACACATATTATCATATCTCTCTAATACGACCCTCTGTAATGCAGCTCTGAAATTAAGTATCTTGTGAAAGCATTACAAATGAGTTTTACTGAATTTAAGTGGAACAAATAGAGTTTCTCATAAAGAGTTGCTGAACACTGAATAAAGGGAGTGTTTGCTTTATGAACACGGAGAGTGATCGTAATGACTAGGATCACACATAACATTTCCAAACTTGTTCTCAAACATTATTCATGGTGTGAGCGCTTACAAATTCAGGTGGATCAGAAATTATGAATCTGTTATAAAGAGTAAATACAAATGACAAAGCCACATTTTTTCAAGTTGTTTATTTTCATTTAACCATAGTGTCACCACTGTAATGTTTAAAGCTGAAAAGCAGAAAGTTGCACTTCATTTTAGATCTGTTTTCCACTCCAGTCATGAGAGCAGATGTGGCAGTTTATAACACAGCAAGCGTTCTCCATTCTAATGTGTTTTTAACTGTTTAGTCTAAATTTTAACATCTACCTCCACTATAACTCAGTCTCTACTGTAGTGTATTGTGAATCGCAGACAGGTCCAGATATTGAGCATACCTGCATTGGCAGGTTAAATAAATAAAAGAATCAAAAACTCTTATGCAATTATTGAAGAGTTAGAGCAGCCGAGAATGTGAATGTGAATTTATCACATATGTGCTGGATTTCTCAAATCCTGAAACTATTTTAATGTTACTTAACTGCCTAGTTGTGTGTGAGAGAGACAGAATACGCTGTGTACAGATCAGTGGTTTTTCAAAGGGTCTTTTGCCAACGACCCCCAAGTATAATATCCCTTTACAAGATAAATAATTGCATTCCTTAATTACAAAATCAGCTATATTTGTACATGTATCAAAAACACTTTGATGTGATAGATTCTAACTAAAAAGCCTCTGATTAGTCATTGAGTTCACATGCTCAACAAACACGTCTGTGATTGGCTACAGTTGTCAACGCTGCAAAATCACATTGTTAAAAAAAAAAAAAAAACTTTTGATGCTCTTCACACAAATACGGGAACATCTGAAAGCAGCTGCCTATCAAAGTGAACCGGAATGACCCAACACTTTCAATAGGCTGGTATTATTATGTTTTAAATAAGAAAAAAAGTATTGACTTGGTTCTAACAACACAAACATATGATATAAAGTAAAATAACTTAATCTGAACAAAAGATCCATTTGTTTGCTTCCAAACCATTTGAAATGGTTCCAATGGGAAACAGTTTTCACCTTATATTCATTCAACCGTTCAAGGCATCGTTCCTCATCGAGGCATATGAAGGCATACAAACAAACACTGTATTGAAACAAAAACAACAATCCTGTTTCCCTTGCTTTATTACATTTGCGAGCAAATACTGCAAGGATTTTCAATTAACAGAGACAATAAACGTGATTGTTAGAGAGCTTGTTTTGTCTAATTGAGGCACCTCGAGACAGGACGCATGTTTGCGCCTCACATTCATTTCAAATAAATAACCGTTTCTGACTTACACAAGGAGGGGAATCCAAAACAAAGCAATTGTTCAGGTCTTGAATCACTTTCTGTTGTTCACAGTCTGCTTCTGTCTCTTTGTCCTTCCAGTGCCTCCAGTAATCCTGGTGTATCCGGAGACTCAGGCCCAGGAACCCGGCGTCGCTGCCAGCCTGCGCTGTCATGCAGATGGTATCCCAAACCCCAAACTCACCTGGCTAAAGAACGGCCTGGACCTGCAGCCGCACGGATCCAAGCAGATTTCACTTCTCGGTACGATCCTCAGCCCTACCTCTCGGGAAGATTTACATTTTTTTGTTTATTCCTCCTTAATCTAACCAGGTAAAACTTCCTGAGATTAAAGGGGTCATCGGATGCGAAGTTCATTGTTACGTGATGTTTGAACTGAAATTAATGTTGGCAGTGTTTATACACATCCACCCTATAATGATACATATGTACCATTGTTTCAACACCGGAGCAGGAGTAGACAAGAATGGCTCCTAAACTCCTAAGCTAATGAACATAGCAGTTATAATTTACTATTTTTGTGAAGGGAATGCTGCCCCCGATCTACCTAAATGTGTCTATGTTCGAGCGAATCAATCATGGTCCAGGTTCACCTGTAGAAGAAGTGATTATACTTGTACTTTTTTTTTTTTTTTTTAATGATTTTTGCAAATCACCTTTTTTTCTGATAATGTGCAAGTTAGCAAGTTTTACAATGAATACTGTTAAAGTTTACCGACTCTCAGAGAACTGTGCGACTGGTCGTCACCCCACAAAAGAAGAGGGGCGGAGCAGCAGAGCTCATTAGCATTTAAAGAGACATTCCACGAAACGTCTTGCTGTCAACAGCTGTTTTGACTGGGTAAAAGGGTAAAAGTTGTTTTACACTACTTGCACTACTATCTTAACATTAACACCATAAAGAATCATTCCAGTTTGTGGAAAAAGGGCATCCGATGACCCCTTTTAAAAAAATCTATTTTACAGAAGTGGCCTGTTCAAGATGCAGCGCTACATTTCAGAAAAGGAACACTCAACTCTGTCTCCAAAACAATTTAAAAGATTTACATGTTCTTCCTTTAACAGCTCCTTGATCAAGAATCCAAAAGTGTTCATTGACACTAAGATCTGCGTATTCAAGTTGTGTTGTTGGCCGCCTCAAACCAAAGAGCTTGTTTTCAGTTCATGCAGATGGAAGCGAAAGAGAGTACAAGTCCTGTAAACACAGGGAATGAGCTCCAGGACCTTTAAGTTGGGAGAGAACAGAGATATGGAGGCAGTAGACCCAAAATGGATTTATAAATAAACAGGTGTCATTGAATACGTCTGCATGTTGATGATGTCCAACCAAGTCTATTATGCAAATCACAATGATGGGTACTAACATTACATTTTAATATAAACCTGAGTGCACCATAATACAGGATGTCAAAAGGACCTAAAAGTTTGGTAGACCGTAGGTAAACAGACAGATGCATAATGGGCAGATTATGTAATGAAGCATATGAATGATATCCTCTGTACAGCCCTCAGACGCAGCAGTGGATTACAGCCGTTGCTGGCAGCCGTCGGTGCTGTGGGAGTGAATTTGCGGCTCCCTGCAAGGATGATGATGATGATAATAAAAACAGTGCATGAAATGATGATAGCAGGCCCAGGCAAATGGGCTCGTTTGGTGGGGCCTGTCGATTCCGGCGCGGTGCTGTATTGTTTACAGAGTAGCTCCTTATTAGAAAGCACTTTATTGGTTGAGTGCGGTCCATTACATCCTGTAATAGCTTGTTATTTGGATCAGATGCTTGTGCTGCTTAAGTTCTGTATGAAAAGACAAGACCTTCAAGGTCTCATTTCTCTCATTTATTTGTTTCAGCTTCATTGTTTCTCACCAGCTCGGCTTATTTATTTGTTCTGTGGAGGTTTAATGTATCAGACAGTTTCAAGCATTTGTTTCTCTGGCCCTTTATTGTGCATGTCTGTCTGTTTTCATTTCCCTCACGCATTAATATTTTAGACGCACTCCTTTCAAGCTCTCTGTTTCTTTTTGTGCCCACAGAAATATTTACAGCATCAAGATAAAAGATGATTTCATCACAAAGTCTCAAAAAATTCACTTTCACGGGATGACAAACAACTGGCCTAGCTCCGTACGGAGACACAATGTGTCATTTTGTGTCAACGGATTTTTGTTTTCTGCTGTATGAAAAGATTGATGTGATGGACAAAACAGACTCATGATTTATACTCATAGACAACGCAAGGTATACAGTCACAAACCATAGTTTCCGTCCAAGTTTCCCATCTGAGGTTTGAGGCTAATAATTAAGTGAATCATTAAAATATAAAACTAAAGAAATTATTTTGGTTAAATTATTATGATATTGAAATTTAAATAAACAGTTGAACAGCAAAAAAAAGTTCAATGGCAATCGCTAGTTAAAGAATATTGGATTTTCTTGGTGTTTGACAAAGTAATATTGGTTGGGGTGTTTTAGCGGTTATTGGCACACTTGTCCTTTTGAGAAGTAAACTCCCATATAGCATTGTCTCACTAGCTTAATTACTAGGACACTAGGATTAATCACTCTTACTTACAGCGCATCTTAAATGATACATTGTACTAAATATTAATAGCATTCTGTGGTGGAAATATTATTTTAAATATATAATACAACAACAGATTTTTCTTGCTTTCTTTTATCTTAAGTATTGCAAAAACAAGTTTCACTTACACTTTTTGTGCATAAATTAATAAATTAAGAGACATTTGCTTTCATTTTTCTTAGTTGTCAAAGTGAAATATCAATGGTGTGCAAAGTAAAAAAAAAAATAATAAAAAAAAGCCTTTTGCCAGCCAGGTTGGATATTTGCACTTGGTGTAATAGATACTGACATTCATATTTTATAATGGATTTTCATACTTTAAAAGGGAAAGCCTGCCTCTGGGACAAAAGTATAATACAATAAAACTAAACATAAAAGTCATTTGAAAGAAAATAAAAAAAATTAAATAAATAAATAAATAACATTAAAGGCCGGAAAGTCTTTATGTCAGAAAAAAAGTCAACCTTTGGGAGATATAGTTAAAAAAAGTTTAGTTGGCAAACCTGTTGAAAAAAAAAAAAACATATTTTTGGAAATTTTATTGAAACTGACATAATTTTATTGAAACTCGAATCATCCACATGATGTGTTGAAAATGTGTCAGAGTGTGTGCAAAACACTAGACCACAGTTCTGCACCATGAGGTTTTGTTCATGCCCTTGGCAGCATTCAGTACACATTCAGTATTTAATGAGTTTATGCATAATATGCTTTAATTTCATTTATACATGGAGTTGAACAGTATATGAATTTAATGCAGGACCTAGAATTAGTGGCCATTTCTATTTTCAATTAGTATTATTATTATTATCATTATTTATTAGTTTTAATTTTATTATTATTATTATTAGTTTTTTTTTTTTTTTTTTTTGCATGGACCAATTCTAACTATAATCTACTTAGTTTAATTACTTGAATATTGGCTGTTTATACCAATAATGCTGTAACAACAATGAGTTTTACGTAGTAATTAACTCAAATGATATATAGGGAATTTGAATAATTAATCAGGAATTTGATTAATATATATCTCAGATGACAGTTACATTAAATTTGATTATGAAAAATATCTCAATTGCCTATAACAATAAATAATCACAGGGCACTGTAACTTACTCATTAATATGTCAATATTACATTCTTCATATCAATTATTGTGATATCTCTTACTGTAAATTACTGCAGATCAAACCGTGGTATGTCCAGCACACCACTGTAGACCTATCAATTTTCAATAAAGTTATCACGCCTTATAATTCAAGGAAAAGTATTCTCTGGCCATGAAAATATTATCCTATCCTTATGATAAATTTAGTTTCTAAATTTAGAGCTTGTAGCTATAGATCAACATCTCAGTGACTCGTAATGTGAGTGGGGTGGAGTCCAAGCCAATCTTCAGTATATGGGTTTTTAATAATTAAACTAGTAATACATCAAACTACAAATCACACAGAGTAAATATGCGTACGACAATACAAACAGTAAGCTTTATACAATACATAACGAATCCAAATAAAAGAGAGAGAGAGAGAGAGAGAGAGAGAGAGAGAGAGAGATCACATAAGGAGCTCAGGTATGAAAATCATAGTCAGTAACTTTTGGAAACCAACAACAAATCAGATCATAACAACACTTTAAAGCAGCATTTAAATCTCCATAGAGAAAGTGATACTTGCAAAAGGTGTCCCATGTGAGTGGCGTGAGATCGGCGTCGAGCTTGTGAGCTTTACGCGCTGTTCCCGTTGAAACAGCCATGTGCCATGAAACGGAGGCCATGTGACGCGCATGCACGCTGCGCTTGGCGTGAGCGTGGAGCACGTGGTCCTTTGTTCTGTCCTCGCGCGGTATTTGAAAGGTTCAACAAACATTGTTCCAGAATTCGTCTTCCTTGCGTGGAGAGGCGAATAGTTGAATAAACTTAGTAAAGAAAAGAAAACAAAACAACGAAAATGAAAGTTTCCAAATGAGCCATGAAAATGGCTTTCCTCTCCTCAGTCCGTGTGCTGAGGGGGGAGGAGAACTGAGCGCGGCCCGAGAACGGAGAACGGGAAGAAGAGCAAGAAGAGAGAGGCGGACCTTGTTCGGTCGACTCTTATAGATTGAGATGTTCACGCCTCTTTTCGCGTGAACCACCCAATGAACATCCGCGATCTGAAGCGGCGGGAAAGTTCCTTTGTCTCTGGGAACAACCCACCCTAATGATTTAGGACTTGTCCGATTTCATCAGGGATATTCTAGCACGTTCGTAATTCCAGAATAATACATTTTTCATTACTTTACTTTAGATAAGTGGGTCTGTCAAAGCATGACGATTTGAAAAACACCAAACAATATATATATATATATATATATATATATATATATATATATATAACTGATAGAAACACGAAGTTACATTCAAATGTAGAATTAAACATTTAAAGATTTACACACGATAATAAATTGCAGATAGTCCCAATTTATATGGGAAACATCTAATGTACAAAAAGGAAACAATACTATATATACACATTTAGACTACATTTGACCATTCTTTCCTAAGGCTTAGATTTCCTGTTCTGTTGCCCAGGGGTCATAAAGCTTTACGACCTGGTCAGGAGTGGGGGTTGCAGAAACATGACTCTTTGAGAAAGTATAAGGATTAAATCACGCATTTCCACTTATAAGTCAGCACTTTAACCATTTACCCCAGGATTAACCATTTTTATGCAATACACAAACATTCAAAATACATATTAATAAGGACTTACAAAAAAAAAAGTAACTTTGAGAAAGTTTCTTTGTGTGTGTGTGTGTGTGTGTGTGTTAAGGAATTTGGGGGGGGGGGGGGGGTTTCAGGTTTCCTTTGAGGCTCGCATGGGTATCGTAAAATAATTTAAGTCCAGCCAGGCTGGCGCCAGGCCAGGCGTTTAGTACAAACAGGGTTTCATTTGTGGCTTGAATTGAACCCATGAATCGATGACCTGCATATCTGTTACACCTCCCCCTTTACGTCAGATGAAGTCCCTGTGTGGACATCATCGGACGGCAATCATCAGGATGGGCAGATGACAGGTGAATCGTGATGGTCATGCAGCAGGTGGGTCATGATGACAGGTGGTTCCTGAAGCTGAGGATTCAGCTTGGTGAGGTTCGGTATTGTCTTTGACTTTGCGTCCCTTTTCCGGGGATTCCATCGGAGACCTCCAGCCACAGTTGTCGTGAGTTTGGCTGTAGAGGTTTGCATCTCGTTGAGTATCCTGTATAGGATGAAGGTCACGCCAATAGTCAGGGTGGGACCAATGACGGTGGAGATGCACCGTGCAGTGTCGGCAGCAGTCCAGGCTAGGACCGCAGATGACTGGTTCAGAATGGGCTGTCGAGAAAGTGCTTGGAGGGCTGTATCGACAGGAGTAATGTCAATGTGTTGGGTGGTACCTTTCAGTACTTGGTCCAGCAGGTTGGCACGGGTGGCAGTGTCATGCTGGTCGTAGGTCAGCGTAGCTGAGCGCACAGGAGTGTTGACGAGCCATCTGTTAGCCACAATCTCTGCTTGCGTTTCTGTGACTTGTGTACGAGGCTTGGCTTCGGCAGGGCAGCGCGTATCGCTGACCCAGGGTTGCAGCTCGCAGATTCCTTCAGAGTTGTGTCTGAGGAAGGGTTTGCTAAGGCAGAGATAATGAATGTCTTTGGTTAAAGTACACATGTGCATGTTTGGGGCCAGGTACAGCTGTGTGTCGTGACGTGGTAGGCCACCACATTTGGAATGTGTGTTTTGGTGTGGGTGTTGCTCTTCCACATCCTGACACTGACAATGTCTTTAGGTCTGTAGACTTGGTTTGACTCGCTGATGAGTTGGTTCAGGAGCACGTTCACTTCTCTCTGTTTGGGGTTTGCGTGCCGTAGGAAGGCGCTATCCAGAGAGTTGGCCAGGTGCATTCGTAGCAGGTCAGCTGGCATGGTGATAGTGTAAGACAACACAGTTAACACAAGGCTTAAGGGTATCATGTATGGTGGGGTTTTACTCGTGGTTAGGCTGTCATTGGAGGAGCTAACCTCCCACAGCATGGCTGTTGTTAATGCTGTAAGCAGCTGAGTCTGGGTAAAGTTCTTCTGGAAGACAGTAAACAGTGGTTTCAAGGAGTTTACAGTCTGGTTCGCTGCATTGACACTGGACATAACAATGTTAAACATTCTGGCGGCAGCAGCGGCTCTAAGCAAAGCTCCCGGGAATTGTTTGGAGCGGTGGTGGTGTCCACCTAACTCCATTTGTGTAACCGTCACTTTCTCATGTTGGCTGAACAGGTGTTTGACATCGGCCTCAGTGTGAGTGAGGGAGTCCTCTCTCCATCGGAACCTTGTACAGCTGTATTCGGTTACAGTGCTGGGGTAGTGTGCCCTGTCATCGGTAGTCAGGAGTCTCAGCGGTTTTCTCGGTGGCAGCTGTCCTCTCTTTGGCTGACAGCACGGCACGGCAAACCACAGCAGCATCCTGGTACAGATAATAGGGAGAGAGAGAGAGAAAGGGGAGAAAGAAACAAACAAGGCCTGTCTTTGGTTGGACAGGACAGTCTCTTTGCTTCGTGGGCGGCGACTGGGTTTAGCTCGCCCTCGCCCATGTTTTGCCACATCTTGCTGCTGGCATGACGCTTGCCTCAGTGTTGTGTCAGTGGCTCTGGTGCTGCGTGGTGCAGCACATGCTGCGTCATGGAAATATATTGGCAGTATCCCCCTTTTGCTCCGTGGCATTACACGCCCTGGCATTGTGATGTCAGACGGTGCACAACCCACAATATTGTTCTGTGCACGCAGCATGGTTTGTGTATCATGCAGTGGTCTGGGGCTTTGGTTGTCAGTGACTGTAGACTGGTTGCCAGGGTGGATGGAGGGGTCTGAGAGGTGGTAAAGCAAAGTCATTATCAAGGTTTCAGAAGCCCGCATGTCCGCTATGTTGGTCTGTGTAGACAAAGGAGCCTGCGTAAGCGATTCTGAGGTAGGCAGTTTAGCTAGTAAAGTTCTTGTGCTGTGTGTAATCACTTCAACCTTGAATGTGGGTGGGTGGGTTGGGAGTGACCACAGAATGTTGTTTAGTGTGCCAGTTTTGGCAAGGGTGTCAGTGTGATCTTTAAAGTCCTCGTCTAGACTTGGTAACTTTGAGTGTCCTTTTACCTTCTTCCAGTACACGATCACATTGTGTGTTTTTGTGATGTTATCACATTGCTGGAACAGGTGTTGGTGTTTGACATGCTTGTTTGCAAGTGTGAGTCCGAGTTCCACACATTCAGGTGAGGATTGGAAGAAACCCAGCGTGTGGTGTAAGGTTTGACCACCTTGCAGGTTGAGCCGAACAGCGACCACTTTGGTGTAAGCTGGTACCACCGGACCCTGTTTGTTGACTAAGGTACAGAGGCTTGAACTTGGGCCTGTTGTTAGGGCGTTGTACTCATGGCTGGCTGCTGGGGTTCCCGTGACCTCTGTGACCTGACCGTCTGGCTCTGTGGGAGTTCCCGTGACCTCTGCGACCTGACAGTCTGGCTCTAGCAACCTGTGTGGCTGGAGAGAAAGAGGTTCTCGCACTTGAGCAAAGTCTTTTAGCTGTTTGAAGTTCAGAAAAGGGTCAAAGTGTTCTAGCAGGTCTTTGTCGATGAGCAATGTATGAGTGTTCATTGGTGGGACATACATGGGATGTATTAGACTCATCGGAACGAATGTCAGGTGAATGGAAACAACCTGTTCAAACTGGATGTCATCCTGTCTGTACACCTGTACATTCAGTTCATAAGTTTGAGGTGTAAGAGTTCGATCTTGTCTCTTAGCTTCAAATTGGAGTCTTTTGAAAAGGTAAGATGAGATCACCATCAGGTTTAATCCTGTGTCGATCAGGTCTTCCCTGTTGACTCCTTTTCGGCCCACCCCCTTTTTGACAAGGCTGCCCAGGAATGATGGCATCAGGGCAGGTGGGACGATCGGTGGTTGGTGAGGACCGGTCTTGTGTAGCTCGCTGCGAAGGCAGGTAGTCAAAACAGCATTTTCTGGTACCTTGTGTTGGTGGTACCTGGTGTGAGGACCTGTGCTGTCTCGTTCAGGGTGTGCAGCTGTTGACTGTGGAGCTCGGGCAGTGTTCTGGGTGCTTGGCTCATCTTCCTTGCGAGTATTCATGTGAAGAAGATCTTTCAGCACCCTCAGGATCTCTGCTGTCTCAGACGTGGCTGCACTGTGTTGCCCTCTGCTGGCTTGGAATGGTATTGACTCTCTGTAAAAATGCCTGTGACTGTGGTGTTGTAGGGCGCCATCTAGGGTTAACTCCAAGCAGTGCTCAGAGACAGAGACTTTGGGGTATTTCACAGTCTTTTCACAAATAGTCTTTTGCTTGGTGCAAGCTTTGTGGGCTAAGTTCCGTAACTCTTGTGTAGTCCTGTTACGGGGACACGCTGGGACTCTGAGATGAAAACTCCAACTGGCATGTAGGTTTGGGAGGAACAAAGTTTTTAAGTTGATATTCTGTTCCATACCTGGTTCGTTGCATGCTCCGAAGTAGCTGTTTCGTAGCTGACTACAGAAAGTCTGTGGGTTTTCAAATCGGCCCTGTTTGAGGTCCATAGCAATAAGGAGCCCATGGTCTGAGTTTGGATCAGAGAATTCAAGAATCAAAGTCTGTAGCAGTTGCTGGTAGTACGCTTTGACAGTCTCTGGTTGACGATCCAGAAAGCAATGCACATCACGGCTGGCCGTGATTTTTAACAGGTACAATGTGTTCACATCTGTCACGTTGGCGACAGTTTGCAAATGAAAGTCAATGGCTTGTAAAGAAGCATGAACGCCATGTCCTCCTGCAGGATCTGGATTGAATGTAGAGATGCTTCTGGTTAGCTTGTGAAGTTCTCTGTGAGCAGTGCAGGGTTTGGTGACATGCGTTCTCTGGAAGGGTTCTCTTCCCTCCGTTGTTGACAGATGTTCTTGTAAGCTGGCTGGTGATTTCCTTAGAAGGGAGACTACACCCCCTTTTCCAGCTCTGGGTTCTTGGCTGAAAGGGTTGGAGTGGCGGCCCGGGAGAAATTTTGTGGTGTGCGTTTCTCCGATCCAGCCACTCTGTAATCTGTGAGATTGTCTCAGTTCTGTGTGAACAGTGTCAAGTTCATCTTGGAGCTTGTTGAATTTAGCTCGGGCCGCTTGCAAGTGTGTTTTGCAGGCCCAGGTTTTATAGTCTCTTTCTTTCAATTCAGTCTCTGCTCTTTTTAGGAGAGCGTCACCTTGCTGGAGTTTTTTTTTTGTGAGGTCTTTTCTGGCTTCTCTCTCCAGCTGTTCTCTTTGATCCGTGTCGAGGCGAAGATCTTGCAGGGCATTGTGAAGTCTTTCAACTCCTTTCTGTAGCTCTGGATCTGTGTCGTCCTCTTTCTTGTGCTGGTTCTGGGTCTCGAGGAGAAGCTGATCAAGATGACTCTGGGTTGGGGCCTGGTCCTTCCAGGCCTCCTCCGCGATGTTGCTCCGTTCACTGAGCCGTGCCTGGGTGACGAGAATGTGAACTAGGCTTCCCAAGATCCTGGCGAGTTCTCTGTAGTAGTCGCTTTGGTTTGGATCGCGTGCCATCAGTTCATCTAGCTCGGTGTCTAGTTGCTCTGGGTGCTGCAGGTTACTGGCGTCCTTGGGCAGGAAGGGGGTCGTCACTGCTTTCAACCATGTCGAGAGGTTGCCCCCGTGGACTGCTGGACTGGATGCCTGGAACATCCTGATTCTCTGTCGGCGAGAGAAGCACAGCACACACACACAAAAAGACCAATGCAAGTTCGTTCTATGTTTAACGAGCTATATTCATACGGGCTGTGCCGTTTATGAGAATTTTGGGGCTGACTGATGCAAACAGTCAGACAGTTAAGTAGCCAATTAACTTGGGTCAACGAAGGACCTGAAATGGAGATTTGACAGGCAGTAGCCTAGCGGGTCGTGTGATGACACCGGCTGCTGGTTGTCGCTCTACTATTTAACTTCGTTGGTGGCTCCCAGGTTACTGTCTCTATGTGAAATGAAAGAAACAAATCACAACAGAACAGAGGGTAGAAAAAGATCAAAGTGAAACACAACACTTGAAATGAGATGAAAACAATAGAAACACAATGTGTTAGTGAGAATGAGGAGGCCTAAGCCTACTGCTAGGTTTTAAGATAGGGCCAACAGGTGAGTGGGCTATCTGGGTAGGAAACCTAGAAATATGGTGTGGCTTAAAGAAGCAAAAGGGTCAGAACACTTAAAATATATCCGGGGGAATATCTAATATTCTGTGGCTTATAATAAGTGGATAGGTTTTATCACTTTTGGTTCACCTGGTTGAATTGAAGTCATTCAGGTGGGAACCAGTGGCTTGGTCAACCTCCCCGGTGCTCCCCAAACACTGAACCGCAGTGTCCCCGGTCCTCCGTTACTCTGGCGTGTCGCAGGAAAGCACGGCTTGTGACTTTTAGCACAACCTTTGGAGTGCCAAAATTGCTGATGTCTCTTGAGACAAGAGGGACCGAGTTTCACTCGCAGCCAGTATCGGTAACACCGATCGGGCAGCCTTGCTCACTGGAAACCTGAGATGACTGTCCAATCACCGAGGGAGTTCTACAATCAAATACACAAAGGATGAACAAAGGAAACTTAAAGTTAATTAAGGTTTGGTTTGTTTAACATCAATTGAGTAACTATATATGTAGAGAGGAGAGTTAACAGCTTTACCAAATAAAACAAACAAAGGAATTATTATAATAATGGTAATTATCAAAATAACCTAAGTCAAAAGAGAGAAGAAAAATAATAAACATCAAATTAAAAGACAGTAATGAAACAAGGGAGAAGGAGTAGCTGGTTTTCACCACAAGGGGGGGAAAGTACTGCTTCTCTGTCTTTAACCTGCTGAGCAGAAAACTTAATTCAAATTAAAAATTAAAAACTGGTTTAAATCAAAATTTAAATAAGCATGTATGAATTAAAAAGGAAAATCTGAATAATATCCTATAATAACCATTGATAGCTTGTAAGTTATCATTAATGATCATGAAATTAATCAAACAGTGTGAGATTAATCAAAAGAGGGTAAAAGTGGACATGCAATTCAAACAGAATGGAAAAGACAGAGGTCTGTTAGTCGATTTAACAGGAGACTGCCACTAGATGGCTTACCTTCTAAGTGGGTCAAACCGTAGTTGACCTGACACATCTAGATTTCCACTATTAAACAATTACATTTTAATTCAAATCATGTTTGAACTAAACTCAAAGTAAATGTAAACAGTCAAAGGCAGGGAACATTCTTTTGTTTCCCTGTAATAATATTCGCACGAGCAAAGCTGTAAATGCAAATAATTATCGAGAATTTAGACATCACAGATATACATCACAGGGGATTATAAATTAGCAATCAGAGCGCATTATCTGAAATGGCCACAGGTTGGCAGCTTTGCACTCATGCAAGCTGGAATCAGAAAGCAGGGCGTACCCTGAAATTTCTAACCCACACGTTCCCTCTGGTGTTTAGATAGCGGAACTACAATTTCAATATGACTTAGAAATTATCTGATCGTTTGTCAGGCTGATTTTCTGCATCAAAATCACAAGTAACAAACCAAAGGTTTTAATCTCTGAGGTGCTATATTAACATAGGTTGAAGAAGGATCCATTCACTTCCAAAACACAACTGTAATAAAAACAGGAATTTTCCAACTGTTGACTCCAATAAACATTTATCAAAATAGCACTTATGATTTAAATGTTTTAGGTTTAAAAATCGGGTAGCTAAGCCAATTTTAGACCAGGAGTTTTTATCGTTTATTTTTTTTTTTGAATATCATGTGGTTTACCATGAATTCAATAACGATATTTAATAAGGCCTTTTTAACTGAATCAGAGGAACATCGCTCATGTTCAGATTTACATGTTGCAACTAATAAAAGATTTCTTTATCTTTTAATTATTCATATTAAACTGTTCTCACTGTAAAAAGATTTTGGTCTTTCTTAACAGGATACTTTTAACATTATACTGCAGTTTACTTTCATTAAAAATAACAGTGACTATACTGTTAAGTTTCTACAAATACCTAGCGCGCTGACTGACCAGCTTTTTGCCTCAGTCAGTTGAGTGAGTTCGCGTCTTGCGACTTATCTCACAAGTAACGTTACATAATTTCATAGCGCACGTGCAGAAATTATTAAAAACCATATACACAGATTGATTGCTCACAAAACAAAGTTTGAAATGCCCGCATTCTCCACCATAAAATGTAACAACAATGAGTTTTACGTAGTAATTAACTCAAATGATATATAGGGAATTTGAATAATTAATCAGGAATTTGATTAATATATATCTCAGATGACAGTTACATTAAATTTGATTATGAAAAATATCTCAATTGCCTATAACAATAAATAATCACAGGGCACTGTAACTTACTCATTAATATGTCAATATTACATTCTTCATATCAATTATTGTGATATCTCTTACTGTAAATTACTGCAGATCAAACGGTGGTATGTCCAGCACACCACTGTAGACCTATCAATTTTCAATAAAGTTATCACGCCTTATAATTCAAGGAAAAGTATTCTCTGGCCATGAAAATATTATCCTATCCTTATGATACATTTAGTTTCTAAATTTAGAGCTTGTAGCTAAAGATCAACATCTCAGTGACTCGTAATGTGAGTGGGGTGGAGTCCAAGCCAATCGTCAGTATATGGGTTTTTAATAATTAAACTAGTAATACATCAAACTACAAATCACACAGAGTAAATATGCGTACGACAATACAAACAGTAAGCTTTATACAATACATAACGAATCCAAATAAAAGAGAGAGAGAGAGAGAGAGAGAGAGAGAGAGATCACATAAGGAGCTCAGGTATGAAAATCATAGTCAGTAACTTTTGGAAACCAACAACAAATCAGATCATAACAACACTTTAAAGCAGCATTTAAATCTCCATAGAGAAAGTGATACTTGCAAAAGGTGTCCCATGTGAGTGGCGTGAGATCGGCGTCGAGCTTGTGAGCTTTACGCGCTGTTCCCGTTGAAACAGCCATGTGCCATGAAACGGAGGCCATGTGACGCGCATGCACGCTGCGCTTGGCGTGAGCGTGGAGCACGTGGTCCTTTGTTCTGTCCTCGCGCGGTATTTGAAAGGTTCAACAAACATTGTTCCAGAATTCGTCTTCCTTGCGTGGAGAGGCGAATAGTTGAATAAACTTAGTAAAGAAAAGAAAACAAAACAACGAAAATGAAAGTTTCCAAATGAGCCATGAAAATGGCTTTCCTCTCCTCAGTCCGTGTGCTGAGGGGGGAGGAGAACTGAGCGCGGCCCGCGATCTGAAGCGGCGGGAAAGTTCCTTTGTCTCTGGGAACAACCCACCCTAATGATTTAGGACTTGTCCGATTTCATCAGGGATATTCTAGCACGTTCGTAATTCCAGAATAATACATTTTTCATTACTTTACTTTAGATAAGTGGGTCTGTCAAAGCATGACGATTTGAAAAACACCAAACAATATATATATATATATATATATATATATATATATATATATATATATATATATATATATATATATATATATATATATATATATATATAACTGATAGAAACACGAAGTTACATTCAAATGTAGAATTAAACATTTAAAGATTTACACACGATAATAAATTGCAGATAGTCCCAATTTATATGGGAAACATCTAATGTACAAAAAGGAAACAATACTATATATACACATTTAGACTACATTTGACCATTCTTTCCTAAGGCTTAGATTTCCTGTTCTGTTGCCCAGGGGTCATAAAGCTTTACGACCTGGTCAGGAGTGGGGGTTGCAGAAACATGACTCTTTGAGAAAGTATAAGGATTAAATCACGCATTTCCACTTATAAGTCAGCACTTTAACCATTTACCCAGGATTAACCATTTTTATGCAATACACAAACATTCAAAATACATATTAATAAGGACTTACAAAAAAAAAAGTAACTTTGAGAAAGTTTCTTTGTGTGTGTGTGTGTGTGTGTGTGTGTGTGTGTGTGTTAAGGAATTTGGGGGGGGGGTTTCAGGTTTCCTTTGAGGCTCGCATGGGTATCGTAAAATAATTTAAGTCCAGCCAGGCTGGCGCCAGGCCAGGCGTTTAGTACAAACAGGGTTTCATTTGTGGCTTGAATTGAACCCATGAATCGATGACCTGCATATCTGTTACAATGCACATATTAATATTTTATTCTGCATGACTATATTTTAGATCCTTTAATCCTATGCCATACCTAAACTTAAAAAGTAACTTACTAACTATTAAAAAGCAGGAAATGATGCCTTTATTGAGGCAAAAGTCATAGTTTATAGTTAGTTTATAGTGAGATTTGGTCCTTAAAATAAAGTGTGACCATTATTTCACATACAGAATCCACCTGCGGTATATAAATGTACCTAATAATACAGAAATATGCAGCTGCATTAAAATCCATGTAAAAAGTATGAACTTTTACCCAGTGGTGAGAAACTCTCATCTGAACTGAGTCTGTATTTTAGAGTAGAGTAGTATACTGTAGAGTAGTGGAGATGAGAGAATGAGGGTGAAGTGAAAAGGAGAGAGCCTGAGTGAACTCTTCTGCTTGTAAGTGATCTTTGACACGCACATGAAAGCGTTCCTGTGACACAGACAGCATTCAGAGACGCTTGTGCTGTGATCAAGACAGCATCAGAGGTGAGCCAAGCATCTGAGAACTCACTGAACTTCACAAAGCTCTGATACACACGCAGAGCAGCCATCATCTCACACACACACACACACACACACGCATCAGCTTCTTTTCTCATTTTACAAGTGCTGCTTTGATTTGAGGATTGCATGTTTATTTGCAATGCTGCATAATTGGCTTCATGCTCATCATTACTGCAAACACTGATTCATTTGGGGACAGAAACTCAGAATCTCTGACTCTGTAAAGGTGAACTCATCAGTAACCCCAGCTACAGTGTTGTATGAGATGAACTGGATAGACAATTATATATATAAGCTCATTGTGAACACTCTACAAAAGGCCAGTCACGACTCAGACACAACAATCCTAGAGCCGACGTCCACATTAATGTTGTCGGAGACAGCCATCATGACCTTGAAAAAGTATTTTTACTTGTGTAACTTAATATAGGTAGATTTTGCAATATTAATAACCGTCTGGGGTCTAAGGGTGTTTTGGTGTCCTGAAGAAGTTTTGACATGCCGTGACTTTTGTGATTTTTTTCAGTTGCTTATAAACGTATACGTACATGGCTAAGTCTGAAAACATTGTATTCAGTAGAAACTGCTGTTAAAAAATCGACTGTTGCCATGGTCACATTATTTGTTAATGCAGAGAGCAGTGTAAGTTCTCACAGAAAACAATATAACATGGATGAGGAAAACAAACAAAAAAGAAAACCAAATATGAAAGAGAATGACCAGACGAGACTCAAAACTGAAAATTCTTAAAAAATCTTTTAATCACCCTCGTGTCAATTCAAACCCATAAGACTTTTATTCATTTCTAGACAACGAATAAATATCTCTCCTCATTTTGTCCATGAAGAGGTTTTCAGAGACTAGTCAAGTCAAGTCACCTTTATTTATATAGCGCTTTAATCAGAATCAGAATCAGAAAGAGCTTCATTGCCAAGTATGCTTGCGCATACAAGGAATTTGTTTTAGTGACATAGGCTTCCAGTACACAGAGACAACAACACACAGACAAAAAATAAATAAAATAAATGTAGGTAAATAAGTGTATAAACAATTGAGCTATAAATGATAATGGAATAGGATTGAATAAGAATGGCAGGTTAAACTTCCTCAGCTGGCGAAGGAAATACAACCTTTGCTGGGCCTTTTTCACAATGGAGTCAATGTGATTGTCCCACTTCAGGTCCTGAGAGATAGTGGTGCCCAGGAACCTGAATTACTCCACTGCAGCCACCGTGCTGTTCATGATGGTGAGTGGGGAAAGTGCAGGGGGGTTTCTCCTAAAGTCCACTGTCATCTCCACTGTTTTTAGCGTGTTCACCTCCAGGTTGTTAAGACTGCACCAGACAGCCAGCTGCTCAACCTCTTGTCTGTAAGCAGACTCATCACCGTCCTGGATGAGGCCGATGATTGTAGTGTCATCTGCAAACTTCAGGAGCTTGACAGAGGGGTCTTTAGAGGTACAGTCGTTGGTGTACAGGGAGAAGAGCAGAGGGGAGAGAACACATCCCTGAGGGGCGCCAGTGTTGGTGGAGCAGCTGTTTGACATGAATTACCCAAGTCTCACTAACTGTTGCCTATCTGTCAGAAAGCTGGTGATCCACTGACAGATAGAGCTAGGAACAGAGAGCTGGGTCAGTTTGGTCTGGAGGGTTGTTGGGATGATGGTGTTGAAAGCCGAACTAAAGTCCACAAACAGGACTTTAGTGCGTTTGTGTTTAAACAGAATACATTGCGTCAAAGCAACTGAACAACATTCATTAGGAAAACAGTGTCTCAATAATGCAAAATGATAGTTAAAGGCAGTTCATCAATGAATTCAGTGATATCATCTCTGTTCAGTTAAATAGTGTCTGTGCATTTATTTGCAATCAAGTCAACGATATCGCTGTAGATGAAGTGACCCCAACTAAGCAAGCCAGAGGGGACAGCGGCAAGGAACCGAAACTCCATCTGTGACAGAATGGAGAAAAAAATCTTGGGAGAAACCAGGCTCAGTTGGGGGCCAGTTCTCCTCTGACCAGACGAAACCAGTAGTTCAATGTATCTGGGGCTCTAGTTGTCCTGGTCTCCGCTGTCTTTCAGGGATGTAGAGGTCCTTTCTAGGTGCTGATCCACCATCTGGTCTGGATACGTACTGGATCCGGGTGACTGCAGTGACCCTCTGATCTGGACACAGACTGGATCTGGTGGCCACGGTGACCTCAGAACAAGAGAGAAACAGACTAATATTAGCGTAGATGCCATTCTTCTAATAATGTAGCAAGTACATCGGGCCCTTTGTTTTTGGGAAAGTCATTCTGTGTATGGTTCACCATACTTGGCTGAATGTCACGTCACTTTCGTCACTTTCATCACTTTATGTGAAGTGTTTCCGGTTCCGGTTTACCTGATCAATGCAGCTTAAAAAATTCTTTAACGGATTTGGATATTAAAAGCATATTAGTATGTTATGTGTAAGCCAGGTTAAAGAGATGGGTCTTTAATCTAGATTTAAACTGCAAGAGTGTGTCTGCCTCCCGAACAATGTTAGGTAGGTTATTCCAGAGTTTAGGCGCCAAATAGGAAAAGGATCTGCCGCCCGCAGTTGATTTTGATATTCTAGGTATTATCAAATTGCCTGAGTTTTGAGAAAGTAGCGGACGTAGAGGAGTATAATGTAAAAGGAGCTCATTCAAATACTGAGGTGCTAAGCTATTCAGGGCTTTTTTTAAGTAATAAGCAATATTTTAAAATCTATACAATGTTTGATAGGGAGCCAGTGCAGCGATGACAGGACCGGGCTAATATGGTCATACTTCCTGGTTCTAGTAAGAAACTCTTGCTGCTGCATTTTGGACTAGCTGTAGTTTGTTTACTAAGCGTGCAGAACAACCACCCAATAAAGCATTACAATAATCTAACCTTGAAGTCATAAATGCATGGATTAGCATTTCTGCATTTGACATTGAGAGCATAGGCCGTAATTTAGATATATTTTTGAGATGGAAAAATGCAGTTTTACAAATGCTAGAAATGTGGCTTTCTAAGGAAAGATTGCGATCAAATAGCACACCTAGGTTCCTAACCGATGACGAAGAATTGACAGAGCAACCATCAAGTCTGAGACAGTGTTCTAGGTTATTACAAGCGGAGTTTTGGGAGGCAGTACTGGCATTGTGGGTGGTGAGGGAGGGCGAGCTTACCGGCCGGTTTCTGCCTTATTTCAGTTCTAACAGTTCGGACACTGCATTAGTAAGGATGCTCTAGTCTTAATGCACATTTTTCCTATATTTTTCCACACTATTGCTATGGTTATCACTATCACTGCTACTTTGAAAGCATTCAAAAGCTGTCACACTTTGTTTAGTGAGTGTATACACAATATTGTAACCTACATCATGCCCACCCCCCCCCCCACCCCCAGTCACCCTCTTTTGAGCCAGTGCCCCAGTCTGGCCCCCGAATTTGAAATGCTCTAGACACGTCCCTGGTTAGGGGTAACTTGTATGAGCTGCTTCCGTTGAATTTAAAACAAGATATTTGTCATGCCAGCAAACAACGTGAAATGCACGTCCTGCCAACTTTATACCTTTCCTTCCTTTGGTCGTTTTCAAGAAAACCATATCCGCTGTAAAAAATAAAAACAAACACTCAATAAATCCAAGTATTGGACTTGGCACAGTATTAGCTGCACCACAGGGAAACCTTTATGGGTTTTAAGAATGCCTTCACCCAAAGCTCTGTCAGTGAAAAATGTTATTGGTCGACTGTGGGAACAAACACCTCAAACTTACTTTTGAGATTTATGTTATTGCCCTGTAGTTGCTTGTTGGTTTTGTTAGAGGCCTTTTTCTATGGTGTTATATGTGTTGATACATAGGACATAAAGGAATTAGATTGGAAATGCACTGAATAATCTAACTGTTAGATGTTGTATTTCTTCAGCGAATGGCAGTGAGCTTCACATCGGTAGTGTGCGTTATGAAGACACCGGTGCTTATACCTGCATAGCTAGAAACGAGGTTGGCGTGGATGAAGACATCTCATCTCTGTTTGTGGAAGACTCGGCACGAAAGACACGTAAGTGATGATACTGAAACTGTTTTAACACAGATTGTAATGATTTTGTGAACTATGGTTCCTTACATGTTAAAAAGATATCCTGTAAATGGGTGAATGGTGTTGGCAAGAATGTACAGTACAAGCAAAGTTTTTTGTATTTTTTACGTTATAAAGCTAAATCTATGTGAATTAATTGAAATAACAAAACTTATATAATTTGACTTTTACATAACAAAAAGTAAAAAAAAAAAGTTTTTTTTTAAACCAAATTCTGTTTTCCAGTTTTAATCATATAATAATCTATTCATTCTATCAATCTAAAATTAATTCAACATTTCCAAAATTCTATGACATTCCACATTATACATTAAATTCTGTATTTATAACTGGATTCTGCAATTCTGTCCACATTTTCTACATTGTGGAACTCACAGGGCCTTAGTTGTACAGTTAGACTCGTGCACACTTTACTGTGTGTTGTTGATTCAGTCATTACGGACAAGAATTAACAAGTCAGCTCACATATAATGAAGCCACTGATGCGGAAAGGACAGTTTGTCATTAATAAGGTTTTAATGGTCATACAGCTATAAACATCTGCAAATGTGAACAGCCATGCCAATTCCTGTTTCAGAAATTACAGACATTTTCTGGACTGTTAAATTTACAGTGTTCAGTTAAAGTGAAATGAAGGTTTATAGATCTCAATGTGTCCAATGCACAAATGGAAGATTTGGGTTTAAAATTGGGAGTTTAGCCGGGGTGGTGGGGGGGTTGTTCGATTGCAGGGGTCCTGGAGTAGGTCTTATGAAGTAAAATGATTGGTCTGTGCAAGAAACTGAACAATTAACAACTTTATTACCTGCAATCCAGGCAAATGAGGGATTTGATTGTTTTCAACAAACTGGTTTTTTTACACAGTTCATTAATTTTGCAAACTGGTTCATCTAGTTCACTAAAAAGATGATTTGTGAACTAAACATCACTCCTTACGGTTTGTTTAAAGCTCTGGATTACAGGTAATAGTTGTTCAGTTTCAGGAAATAAAGTTCAGTTTATTGCGCAGAGCGATTGATTTGCTTCATAAGACCTCAACATATCATCAGGAGCCACTCGTATTAATTTTGTGTTGCCTGACATGCTTTTTTTGACTCTCAATGTGACGGTAGCCTATGCCTTGCGTTTTATGAATCACTAAGGATCACAGTTTCAGCTAAAACCTTCTTTACTCTTGTACTGATGAAAGATCACAGTTTGGCTGGCAAGGCTTTATTGAAGTATTACAATACAACTCTAACCCAACATGATCACATTTTCAGTAATATAAGATATGAAAAAGAAGGCAATGTTCCCTGTCCAAAACACACATTCTTTCTTTGAGCTCCAATATGTCTTATAATAAATCAGCCATATTTTCTCTAACCCAAGGTCCTTGTTGAATATAAAAGGCTTAATAAAAGACAGATGACAAGTCCCATATGAAGAGGACAAAGGCTGGTTATTATTGCATTTAAATCATCTCAAATAAGACCTTTGAAGAAGTCTTTTATATGTTAACCCTTGTTTCGGGAACCTGACAGACCTAAGGGCCATTTTAATATCACTGACACTGAGTTTAAGAAAATCGAGTATAAAATTTCACTTTGATAACATGCATCAACCGTCTACCATGAAAATAAAGTAAGGGTGAGTTCTCTGAGAAGCCACATAAACACAAGAATAAATTCAATGCAAACATTTTATTGACTGCTGTACACAGTGCTCCAGAAACACTGCTGGTGGTTGTGTCTTTTGATGAATTTTTATTGAATTTTTCTACACACTATTTCTGCTGATTAAAAACATCACTAGAATGGATATAAACAAATTTCTGAAAATGTCCACTGTGTGGGAAAAGGCTTCAGTAATATCTGTCTGCAGGTTTTCAGTCAGCTCAGTGGGACACACTAAAGGAATCTCAGGAAAAAAGCACTGTTTAATTTTAAAATGAAGTTCATCTGATCCCATATTTCAGCACTTACCACTAGGGCTGCAGGATTTGGGATGAAAAAAAATCGAAATTGTGACTTTCTGGTAAAAAAATAACGATTTACGATTTGCAGTGTGATTTTTTTTTTTTTTAAATGTCACCATATTCTAATTTGTTGAGTTTGTGAATTGATGGTTTTTTTGATAAATGTGAGCCAAAATCATCACAATTAAAAGAACCAAAGACTAAAACTACTTCAGTCTGTGTTCACTGAATTTATTTAACACACGAGTTTCACAGTTTGAGTTGAATTACTGAAATAAATGAACTTTTCCACAACATTCTAATTTATTGAGATGCACCTGTAAATCATTAGAAAGGTATATTATAATCATAATTTCTGAATTGTAATTTTTGTCACAAGGTTTGCAAAATCAAAAATGGTGTACACGCTTTTATGAAATATGAGACTTTGCATGCACCCTCTGCAAAAAAAAAAAAAAAAAATATGTAAAATTTTGTATGCTGAAGTAGAACATACAAATACACAGTTTCATATGCACAGCAACAAAATATATTTGTATTTTTCCTGTGTTCTATAAGAATAAAGTATATTTATAATGCAGAACTAATAAGTATAGTGTACTGTAAAATAAAATAATTTCTGTCTCATTCTATGATATGAAGCCACATTAGATCACAAATGGAAATTCTAATATTTCAAATCTTAAGTTTTCCAGGGGATCATATTAATGTGAAATCACTTTTATTACAGTTCCACATACTGTAAACATGTAAATGTCCAGGTTAAAGTCAGTCTCATCAGTGTTTCTCTGCTGTCCACTAACTGTCCTCTGTGTTTCCTCATGCTGTCCATCTAGTGGCCAACATTCTCTGGAGAGAAGAAGGTAAATCTGTTCGTCTGATTATCTGTCTGATTACAAAAGCAATGACAAACATTTTGGGAGACACTTTGATTTCTACACTTTGACTAAATTTCTTGCTAAAATGAATCCAGGCTTATTTGAAGCATGCATTAATGTGAAGGTAAACGAGCTAGAATGCACAGGTGCTAATGACTTTATAACACACCTGCAGGAACCCAGTTATCAAAGAAAGCTCACATGTACAGTAGATTGCTTTGATCATCACATATCATGTCATAATGATGGTTAACATTCTGTCTCGTCTAATGGCTAAGTGTGTCATGTTCATACAGTAGGGTAGAACGGGGCTACAAATATAGGCTTTGTATTAAACATTGATGGTGCAACACATTTTGAAGGAAAGTACATTGTAAAAGTGCTTTGTTTTGTTTAAAATCTTATAAATATCTGAGGGATGCTTAGGGATCACACTGAGGCAAAAGCCACACAAATACTTCAGCTAAAGTCATATGTTTTGCATAAAATCCTGTTCTAAACAACCCCTTCAGCAAAGTTTACTGTTTCTGTTTATTTAAAAAAAATACAGAAATATTCAGAAAACTTCTTACACTGCTTGAAGCAAATATATACTTTATATGGCTTTACAGTAGTAACAAAAATATTTTTATTATATGTTTTAAATATGTTACAAAATATGATTATTGTCTCTAATGTGGACACTGACGTATTAAATGGTATTAACCATCCCATTTGAATCCCATTATTTTAGTATCATTGAGATACTATTGTAGTTATTATTAATATTTTCAATTAGATTTTTAAATATATCTCCAGCTTTCATGTTAATTTTAGTTAAAGTTATCTTTTGTCATTTTGTAAAATTACCTTCATTGTCTTGTCAGCATTTTGTCATTATGTTTTTGTTGTTTTTAAATGTTAACATTTTATACATATAAAATACATTACATATACATTTTTTTTAACAAATACATTTTTTTGCTAATCGAACTGCTCACACCCCACTCTAAAGTGGACCACCATTTTAATTTTACGAAAAAGCTGATTCATAATAGTGTTTGAACTGCCCCCTCGCACCACTGAATAAAAACACAAAATGTAATAGCTACTTTTTCTCTCCAAAGTGTAACTTTTTTCTTGCAATTGTGTTTGCATTTCGCATTTCAGTTTTTCTCCTAACTGTGTGATAAAAATGTGCAATTCGGACTTTTTCTCAGAACTGTTTGATATTAACTCAAATTGCGAGTCATAAAGTTGTGGGATCGTGGGATACAAAGTTGCAATTCTGTAAAAATAAAGTAAGAATCGCAAGATATAAACTCTGACTTTTATTATTTTTATTATTGTGATATATAAACTTGCAATAAAGTCCTGATATTAAAAAGACTGATATTTTCTTACATTTGTGAATTTATATCTAATTTCTGACTTTATAATTCACAATTTTGTGTATTAAATATAATTGCGCTTAACTCGTAATTCTGAGAAAAAGGTAAGACTTGTAAGATAGAAACTCGTAATTCTGAGGAGCAGAAGTCTTTTTTTCCTCAGAACTTGACTTTTTCACTAATAATCGCAAGATTATATTATGCAGTTTTCAGGAAAAAAAAATGGTGAGATGTAAACTGACTTTTTTATGATTTTTTTTCTTGCAAATTCTCACTTCATTCCTCAGAATTGTGGGATATAAAGCTGCATTTTGGGATATAAAGTCAGAATTTCAAGATATAAACTCAAAAATATATATTTATTTCTTTTTTTTTTTTGAATTGTGAGATATAACTCGTAATTGTAAGAAAACAGTCAGAACTGTGAGATAAAAAGTGGCAATTACCGTTTTTATTTTTTATTTCGTTTCGGCTTCTGCACGAATCAGTGCCTGCGTGTGATCATTAGGAACAGTCATCCAACGTCTCGACTCATGGAGATGACCGCCAGCACTGATCATGCACAGCTTACCTGTGACTGTGTGTTTTTACACCTTCTGTTTTCTGACAGCATGACGACTCAGTGCCGCCGCTCCTCTGACGTGACCACGCTAATTAGCAGCTGTTGTTTGCTGCCAGGTGACAGACCTGCAAATGCGCTTTTTGGAGTGGTTTCAGGAGATTTTAATAGTCTCTGCTGTCTGACCGTATGACAGCCACATTGTTTGAAACCTTTTTCTCCCCCTGGTGGCACGCCGTTTGCTGTTGTTCTCTCTGAAGGAAGAGAGTGTGTGTAATGGCATGTGTGATGTTGTGTGTGCTTGCAGGGCTCAGTGTTGGGAACATGTTCTACGTGTTCTCCAGCGAGGGGATCACCATACTGCAGCCCGGCAACTGTGAGATTCGCAGACGCATCCCGCGGACAGAGAGGATTCTGGGTAGTTATGTAAGTCTTGGCTCGAACCCAAAACAAAAGACAGAAATAAGAGTAGTCATTATGCTTAATGCCATTGAAGCCTAACTGTTTTAAGATTATTTTCACATTCTTCCAGCCCCATGATTCGTATTATTGCAAATGCAAACCATTGTCATTAGTATAATATATACTACTGTTCAAAAATACTTTTATTTAGTAACACTTCATTTAAAGCCTTTATGTTTAATGCATTATGAAAGTATTCATGACGTATGTTGTAATGCATTCTATCTTTTCATAAATGTGTTCTAATGTATTAATTGAATAATGAATAGATATTTATTATAATTTCTAACTGTGGTTATAATTAGTGAGATCATATAATGCATTAAAAGGTGCACTACGAGTCATAATAAGCATGCATTAAAATTATTTTTATTATAAATTATTTATGTTTCAAAGCAAAGAATTAAACCTTTAACGTTTTTAACGAATTAAACGTTTACCTTTTGTTTTGGGTAAACATTATATATATATATATATATATATATAATTATATATATTAATATATATATATATATATATATATATATATATATATATATATATATATATATATATATATATATATATATATATATATATATCGCCGTTTCAAAAAAATATGATGCATATGATTAACATTGTTAATAATCAGAAATGAGCAGGAAATCAGTATATTATAATGATTTCTGAAGGATCATGTCACTGAAGAATGGAGTTGATCAAAGGAATAAAATACATTTTAAAATAAACTCAAATAGCAAATATTTTGAATTGTAGTAATATTTCATAATATAACTGTTTTTATTGTATATTTAATCAAATAAATGCAGCCTTGGTGACTAGAAGAGAAAAAAAAACTCTTTATATCAGACTTTTAATGTTCAGTAAGTACATCCAGATGCTTTATTTAAACAATATTATAATCATATATATATATATATGACTGACAGAATTAATTAATTAATTAATTAATTAAATTAATTAATTAATTTAATTAATATATATATATATATATATATATATATATATATATATATATATATATATATATATATATATATATATATATATATATATTGGTTCTTTTGATTTGGAGGTGAACATGTATTGACATTGTTAAAGGTTTCAAAGGGGGTGGTTTTCACAGTGATGTCATAAAAAAAAATTTTTTTGTTCCCATAAGAACTCTCCAGTGAAAGGTTCTGATAAGCACCTTTTTTGTTTAGTAAACAATCTAAAGAACCTTTTTCTACTGTAAAGAACCTTTTGTGCAAGGGTCATGTACCCTGGAGGCTACCGGTTCGTATAAATAACTATGCATTTTCCAAGTGCACAGACACAAACATTGGTTCAGGCATGTGTCCGTCCCTGCAGGAAGAACTGTGTCCCAGCAGCACCGGCGTCTCTTCACAGGAGTGTGTATGGGCATCAGCGGTCAGCGTGAGGGACAAGTATGTGTACGTGTCTCAGCCGCTTCAGAACAGACTGCTGCTGATCGACACACAGGCGCAGAGAGTCATGCAGGTGAGGATGTGTCCGTCTTCAGTCAAACACAGCTCTCATATCTTATTAGAGATCTCAGTAGATGTTATCAGTGCTGGGTAGATTACTTGCAAATCCAGAATACATGACAACATTTGTAGTTAGTAATATAACCCATTACATTACATGTTTTAGGTAATCTTTTCAGACTACTTTTTGATTACTTCTGACCTAACTTGTTTATCACATTGATTTAAATAAGGCAATCTTGTAACATGTTGATATAAAAATACAAAGACAAAGAAAATATATTCCAGCTGTTGTTATTAACAACATAAAGTGCATTAAACAATACATTACCGAAGTTTCCCACACTGGGGTTTGTAAAAGACCTGCAGGGGGTTTAATGAAAAGACAAAAAAAAAAAAAAAAAACTTGAGTGTGCATTACGTAAATACGATATAATGTGAATTTGTGCATTTTAATGTGCTTTAAATACATGATTCAACAACCTGAGTGATTATTCAATAAAAATGAATGTGTTTATCAGTAGTTGATGTAGATTTGAAATGTTGAGAAAACATTATTATCATCGTTATTATTATTATTTATTTATTTATTGTAAATTCAACGGTCAAACGATTTGGTTTTTGGTGGTTTCTCAAATTTCTGTTATTATATCCACCTGACTTCAAACTGGTCTTTGTGTGAATGGCAACAAAACCATTTTGTGAATGTGCTGAAATATTGCTGAATGTGTTATGTTGTAAATTATTATGATTTATTTTTACTTATTTATTTATTTATTGAATTAAGGAGAATCAATACATTTTGTAAAATGTATTACTATTTGTGTGAATAATATGTAATCATGTAATTACTTACATACAGTAATCCAGGTTACATGTGATCATCACTCAGTCACACAGTAAAATCAGAGTGGATAATCAGAATCAGAATCAGAATGAGCTTTATTGCCAGGTATGTACACATACGAGGAATTTGTTTTCGTGACAGAAGCTCCGCAGTACAACAGAATGACAGCGACAGAACATAAAACACATAATAAAGAATAAAAAATACAAATAAGTAGAGAGTGAATAACAATATACAAATGACAATTGTAGGAAAGTATATTACAAAATGAAGTTATGTATGTACATATATATTGTGTGCAAAATTTAAGTGTATACTAAGTATGTGTGTTAGATAAATAAAGTGTGTGTGTATATAAATATAAAGTGTAGTGTGTCCGCCGTTATTATAAGCTGTTCATAAGATGGATTGCCTGAGGGAAGAAACTGGTCCTGTGTCTGGTCGTTCTAGTGCTCAGTGCTCTGTAGCGTCGACCAGATGGCAACAGTTCAAAGAGGGGGTGTGCTGGATGTGAGGGGTCCAAAGTGATTTTGACAGCCCTTTTTCTCACTCTGGATAAGTACAGTTCTTGAATAGATGGGAGGGTTGAACCGATGATTCGCTCAGCAGTCCGGACTACCCTCTGTAGTCTTCTGAGGTCAGATTTAGAAGCTGAGCTGAACCAGACAGTTACTGAAGTGCAGAGGATGGATTCAATGATGGTGGAGTAGAACTGTTTCAGCAGCTCCTGTGGCAGGTTAAACTTCCTCAGCTGGCGGAGAAAGTACAACCTCTGCTGGGCCTTTTTCACAATGGAGTCAATGTGAATGTCCCACTTCAGGTCCTGAGAGATAGAGGTGCCCAGGAACCTGAATGACTCCACTGCAGTCACAGTGCTGTTCATGATGGTGAGTGGGGGGAGTGCAGGGGGGTCTCTCCTGAAGTCCACGATCATCTCCACTGTTTTGAGGGTGTTAAGCTCCAGGTTGTTGAGACTGCACCAGACAGCCAGCTCTTTTACCTCCTGTCTGTAAGCAGACTCGTCACCGTCCTGAATGAGGCCGATGAGTGTGGTGTCATCTGCAAACTTCAGGAGCTTGACAGAGGGGTCCTTAGACGTGCAATCATTAGTGTACAGGGAGAAGAGCAGTGGGGAGAGAACACAGCCCTGGGGAGCTCCGGTGCTGATTGTACGGGTGCTGGATGTGTATTTTCCCAGCCTCACTAGCTGCTGCCTGTCTGTCAGGAAGCTGTTGATCCACTGACAGACGGAGGTGGGCACGGAGAGCTGATTTAGTTTGGGCAGGAGGAGGTTTGGGATGATCGTGTTGAAGGCCGAGCTGAAGTCCACAAACAGGATCCTCACATAAGTCCCCGGTCTGTCTAGGTGTTGCAGAACATAATGCAGTCCAATGTTTACTGCATCGTCCACAGACCTGTTTGCTCTGTAGGCAAACTGAAGAGGATCCAGCAAGGGCCCAGTGATGTCCTTCAGGTGGCCCAGCACCAGTTTTTCAAATGACTTCATGACTACAGACGTTAGAGCCACAGGCCTGTAGTCATTTAGTCCTGTAATTTTGGGTTTCTTAGGGATGGGGATGATGGTGGAACGTTTGAGGCATGAAGGGACTTCGCACAGCTCCAGCGAACTAATTTGTTCGTGGATGAATTTGATAAGAAATGTCTAACCTGAACACTTCTTTGCAGACTTTAAAATCATTCAGCTTCAGACATGGTTGAGATTTCAGAACCTAGAGGAGATGCATGCAAAATCTGTGAAATTTACAGTATATAAAAAAAAAAAGTCAGCTGTGAATTTACCGTGACTGTCCAAACTAGTCCAATCTAGCAGTGACATTACCTTTAAATTAACTATCACCATTGCTTGCTGTTGCAGACACTTCATTCATAAAGGGAAAATTCAGCCGTGGTGGAATGCTCTCTCTGAATTAAATAAAAACTTATATATTCTTTAATGAATTCTTCACATTATAATGGTTAGGGGATGGTGCTAAATGTAGGCCTAAATTGTCTTAAATAGGATTATTAAAAGAAATAAATACAATAGGCCTAAATACAAAATTCAATACAAATTTAGACCTGTCAGTTTTTAATGATTTAAGCTTAGTGTAATGATTGAATAGCCTTTATTAAAAACCTAATGTAGCCTATAGGCTATTGAGTTTCACACATAATCCATTTGCAGTGTATGTTTTTTTTGTTTTTTCTTTCCCATGTTGAGCATTCACTCAATGTGTTCTGAGCGGTGAATCTACAGCATCGAGTCTATTTTTTGCTGTGCTGCACATGCTGAATTAAAGTTAAAGGGCATTGCTGACTTTAAAAATGTACATGGGTTGATACGAAATGCATTAATACCACCATAAATCCATATAGGCAAATTAAAGTAGGCTACTTATAGCTATAGGGTAAAGCAAGGAAAAGTACCCTACACATTTAGATAAACATGGTAACTGATGGCACTCGTGGAGTTAGAATTTGTATTATTTTTTATGACCAGCAGGGTTACTTGTATAAAAAAATTAAATAAAAAAATAGCCACGAGATGGTTGTTTTTGTCAATGGTAAATTTTTATTTAAAATTGTGATAACCTAGTTACTTTTCACATTTCACGTTTTCACAAAAAGTTTACGGTGGGCTGTGTTTGCTACTTGCTTAGACATAAGTAAATAAGTACACAAGTAAAAATAGATTTAATAATATTGCGCCTAAACCTGAATGTCTATGAAAGATAGTATTAATGTGTGAAAAGATAATCACTCTGCTGAGAGAGAAAAAAAAAATAGTTACGACAACGTTCAAATTTGAAATCAAAATAGGCTAATAGCCGCAGATCATAGCACACTGAGCACACTAAAGCCTGTGTTATGCTTTCCATGTGTGCGCTGTCCATTTATGCGTCTGAATTGCTCATGTTGAAAGTATAGCACAGACTTAATAAAGTACACTGAGCATGGACCCTTAATTTCATTCAGTCTTTGCTGATATAATAAAGCACTTAACTCCCTTGAATGCACTATAGGGATTTAAGAATTAGTGAAGACATCATCAATTTTGGAGTTGACACCGAAAGTAGATTCCAGTGCTGGAGTCGACTCTGACTCTATGGCTATTCATAGTCGAAGAATCAACTCCCCATCCCTAGCAGCTAGTGAAGCTGGGCAAACTAACATCCAGGACTATCACCATTATCACTGGCGCCCCTCAGGGTTCTGTTCTCTCCCCACTGTTTTTCTCCTTGTACACGAATGACTGCACTTCAAAGGACCCCTCTGTCAATCTCCTAAAGTTTGACACATTTATACACAGAATTAAAAATGTGTACACTTGTAAACTGCACACTTTGTAAAAAACATATCTGCACACTTACAACATATCAGTACATTTATTTAAACAACTACCGTTTTTTTCTTTACTTCTATTCTTTATATGGTATATAAAAAAAAATCATTTTTTTCTTATATTAGTGTTATATTCCATCCCTATTGTGTTATTCCTATGTATGTCTGCACTACAGTATGTCTGTACATTCTTCTGCACTGGAAGCTCCTGTCGTCAAGTCAGATTCCTTGTGTGTGTAAACATACATGTTAACAAAGCTCTACTGATTTCTGTTTCTAAAAATAACGTTTGCCATTTTTTCAAATCTATGTATAAATATTACAAGATTGCAAGGTTTCAACACTTGAAAACTAGAAATATAAACAATGCAAAGCAATATTTAATTATGAGTAAGAGCTTTTTTCATGAATCAAACAGTATTATACGTTCCTCAGTATCAATGGCTGTGATTGGATCACAAGGCCACAGTAAATCACATGACATCACATTTAGAGCACTTCAGACTGTGAATATGCTGTTACACACAGTTCAGTAATCAAAATACTAATACTGAGTAACTTACATTTGCACACAATTCTGCTGGTCTGTTTTGCTTTGACAATTAAATTAGTTAAAATCAACTGATGAAGGAAACATCACTTGTGTGTGTGCTCAGAGACTCAACAGCTGAGTCTGCTTTGGGCTTCATCTGGAGCATACACTACATTCATTCTGAAAGTGTTCATAGTGAAAGCACACCCTCTAATATGACACTTGCCAAAATAAATCACAATGGGTGCTTTACTCATAACAGCTGCTCTTGACAAGCGAAACTGAAAGACTTTCCCCTCTTGTGTTGAATGACAGGCTGTGGAAACAGACGCCATGCCCGTCAAACTCTTCTACGACAAATCTCATGATCAGCTGTGGCTGTTGAGCTGGAGAGACCTGCAGAAGTCCCGCTCTACACTGCAGGTGACACTCACAAGGAAAATACTGTTTCTAGTTTTGTCCTGAATTATAATTCACCCAGATAGTTCCTAAAGACTCTCAAGCATATTAACGAGTACTCACACTTTCTTCATGCCCCACTGTTATGTGCTTTTTATTATTATTATTATCCTTTTATCTGCTAACTGTCTGTATCTTTGAATGTTTATAATGTTAATGTGTGATAGTCTATGCTTGACAAATGCATTTCTGCACTGACTGCAGCCTCATAACACACTGAGGTCCATTTTGACCTAAAGGAGATACATAATAAAAATAATAAAAAAAAAGATAACTACGCTTAGTTTTAAAATTTAAAATTCAAAATTTTTTGCTTTCATTTTTAGGAGATATAACCAAAAAGTCATGTTTCATGCTCTCGTTTTAATTTGTATGGAGTACCATTTGTTGTCAAAATATATTTTTCGTAAAATTTTCCATATAGTTATATTAAACAACTTTTGTAAAATAGTTCTCACAAATCTCAAAAGCTTTTCGCAATTAATTATGTTTTTGTTCATGTTTTTGACAAACATGATTATTGAGGAACCACTTTAGCATGAAAACACGATGACTTTACACATGAAATTTAATGTTTATGCTATTTAAAATAATTTATTTTGTTTGGAAACAATTCAGAGTTATACTTATGGCATAACGACTTATTTAGAAATAAATAGGTAGGTTTTATAAATTTGGATTGAATGAAACATGACTTCAATGGAATTTAGGTTGATATACTCATAAATCACAGATTTTATGTTCATATAAATTTCATAAAATAATTTATCCAAGTAAATTTTCTCACCAATACTATATATATTGCGTAATTTCTTCTTTTTTTCTTTTGTTTCATTTAATTAATAAAAAGGGGGTAATCTGACGCTATATGGATTTATCTGAAAAATCTTTAATAATCTTTAAATCTTTTAGAAATTAATGATTCTAGCAACCCGAAATTTATAAATAGTATAGATTTTAAATGCATTATGAAGATTAATTGCATGTGCATTAACTGAACCGTAAAAAATTTCCAAAAATTATTGGAGTTTAAGACGAGAAAATACGATCTCAGTTTTTATCAAAAGTTCTTGTTTAATTCAGTGCATTACTTATTGTTTCTTCGTAGTTGTTTGTACAATTTACGAGCAATTTCTGAATGTGTTTCTGCACAGTGCAGTTCAGTGTCAGGTAGAGCTCCTGACTCGAGCTGCAGGCAAATAAGACGCTTTCTGCTAAATGAAGAACATTTTCCCGGTTCCCACTTTATTCTTTGCCAGGTTTGATCTTAGCTGTCCTCATGTCAGCACAAACGTCTGAGAAACACACAGCCTCAAAGACAGAACAAATGAAAGGCTTTTTATTTAACAAACAATGTGTAATCCAGCCCCCATTCACATGAATAATTCATGTTTTATTAAACAGCGGGAAAGTCCTCAGGTGTGTTTGCTTGTTCAGCATGCTCACAGAGTTTCAGCCGCACAGAATAATGAAGGCGTTTGCTATGAATCACTCAGAAATGCTAAAGAGCACTTTTAGAGGGAAGCTGCATAATTGGCTGCAGGGGATATGGATTCACACAACAAATAAATGGCTTGATAATATTCGACTCATTTTGAATGCAAGTAATTGACCGGGGCACTGGCAATTTGTCGGGCCCGGAGGCAGTGCTCAGCTTGAGAGGTGAAATATCAAAACCATTTTTTTAAATGGCTCTATATTTTTAGTCAAACATCTGAACCTGTTTGTCAGTTCATTAGATTAAACAAATGAAGGGAGATAGAGCCACATGTGTGCGCTTGGCTCTGATCCTGCACTCATCACGCACATTCACAAATCAAGAACTCATCATTTGCATTCATAATCATCTGCAATGAAGCCAACAGTGGCATTTTTATCAACTTTATAAGCTCTTTTAATAAAATTGGTGTGAATTCAGAACTAAACTTCTAATATTTTCATTATCTTGCTAGTACTGTAACTATTGGGTAACAAGTGAATGTACTAAAACCTTTATTTAAATATAAGCCAAGTCTGAACTACCTTTGCACAATTTCTGAGTGGTCTCATAGCAATCCTATATCTGCGTTTGAGAATTGATTTTCATATGAATATTGCTGTAAAAACATTAAATATCCTATAACACATTATAAATATAAATATGGCTTGGACAATTCCTTTGTGATTATAAAGGTGCTTCTTTTTAGTAACTTCTACTTTTAAATTTTAAAAGTATATTTTAAAAACTACTTGCAGGTAATATAATATTAATAAAACATGCACTTAAAGAGTTCACCTGCCTGTATTTTTCTTAACACTCTTCAGTTTCTCTTTTTCTGAAAATGTGACCGGAGGAGAAGTTAAGCAGTATGACACATGAAAATTAACTGTAAATTAAACTTTAGATGAGCTCACAAAAATAGTTAACTAACAACTACATATGTTTTATTACTACCTGAATTAACCCTGAATTACAGTAGAAATACATGTTAATAAACCATTTATTAACACTATAAGTAACTATTACTATATGTCTGAATAAAAAGATGTATGAAAGCACATTTAAATAGTTTATGAATCATTTACTTACAATTTCTAAGTGATCTTATGAACCACTGACAACTCCTTAATAACTGGTATGTAAATAATGCTATACTTAATTTAGAAATGATAAATTGATCATTAATAAAGTATGAAAAAACATTTATTAAATACATTAGATATGCTTTTAAATCAGGTATAAAGCATTTATATCTCTATTTATAAACTGCTTATAAATGTCTATTAATGCTTTATAAATGATGAATTAACTGTTTCCTAATGCTTAACTAATGATTAATAGCATGCAGTTATTATAAAGTGTTACCGAATATTAATAATAATAGAACAAATTGCAATTACATGTTTTCCCAATTCGTTCTGCCTGTTGTTAATGAAAATTGCACAGCCTGTATATTTTCTGAACTCAGCGGCTGTTGGCCCTGGTTGTTATATTCTTTTCACTCTCTTCTGTTTTTCTAAGGTGATCACTTCTGCCAGCGCGGTGGAGCAGCGTCAGATCATCCATACTCCATTTGAAGGAGTGGAGGACTTCTACATCCCTCCCACCAACCTCGTTATCACCCACGTAAGGTATGAAACGATCACCGCTGCTCAGTGTGCATGACCTCTGTCAGATTTTCCACATAATTCTTCCAAAAATGGGAAGCTAGCAAATGACAGTTGTAATTAAAAGTGCAGCACTTAATAAATCCGTAGAAAAGATCATTAACCTGTCTTTGACCGTTGTCATCTCAGGTTTGGCTTTGTCTACTTAAAATCGGAGCCCGCGGTGCATAAAATTGACCTTGAGACCCTCCATCTCGTCAAGACTATCAGTCTGAAGAACTACAGCTGTATTCCAGCCAGCATGGCCTACACTCATTTAAGCGGCTACTATTTTATCGAGTGCCAAGTCGAGGACCGTTCGGGTCCGAGCTCACAGCTTCTCATCGACAGTGTAAGCGACGAGGTCATTGGCCCCAATCACAACATCAACGGCCAGCCGTTCGTCTCTCCTGATGGCCGCTTTGTGGTCTCTGTGGACAAGCAACACGGAAAGCTTCAAGTCCAGACCATCTCCTTCAGCGGTGAGCTGCGGACCAGCCATGAAGCGGACGTCTCGATTCCCCTCGCAGACTTGGTGTTTCAGCCGTCCTTCACCGAGGCCAACAAGTACATGATCGTGGCCTCTTCGGCGCAGGGCTCCAAGCTGGTTTTCTCGGACCTGGCTTCAGGAAGAACGAAAGCCCTCGAGGATGTCAAGGATCCTATTCCAGCCAGCAGCTGGCCTTGGGGAGACTCCAACAGGGTGGTGGTTTCCAGCGGGGTGTTTGGACGCTACTTGGTCACATCGGCGGCCGAGTCCCTGTTCGTTCTGGACGGCAAACAGAGCAGCCCTCACTGTGAGGTGTCAGACGTCAAGAGAGGGAACACAGTGGTCTGGGTGGGCGAGGTATGAGCGGCGTACCGCGGGCCGGTTCTGCAGAGGATTGCGTCGGCCCACTCGGCCAAAGCTTGGGAAAACCTTTAAGGGATGCGAATGGACTCGATCCTAGTAGTGAGTTAAACAAACACACATGCGGGTTTCTGTATAGGTACACACACATACACACACATTCAATGACAAGAAACCTTAAACAGCAAGGGAATGAATGAAGACACCCTTCAGTGCAACAGTGAACTAATTTGATGATTTTTTTGCACTTCCTTGTTAGCAGAAATAGCATTAAGCAGCAGACAGGTTAGGTAATGACTGAACTATGCACAATGCTTTTTAAAGTTTGAGTGTTTTTCCTTTTTTTTTCTCAGTGTGTTCACTTGTTATATATACAGTAGTCACAGCAGCAAATGTGTCCATCAGTGTCATGTCTCGTTTTTGTCAATGTAGAAAACTTGTTTGCCTTATCCCAGTGTTTCTTATCACATAATTCTACAAGTTTTGTTTGACAGTTATTATTACACTTCATTATAATGAACATGTGTTACAGTAACATTTTGCATTTTCCTTTTTGTAATGAGGTGAGTACTTTCTGTCATCCTCAGAGCTCTGTGTGTGTGTGTGTGTTTTATTTTTGTGAAGCTACACTTTGGGGACACCGTCACCTCCAAACGTTTGCTAAAGCTGACCTCCATTTGGGGACAACATATAAGACAAATCCTATATTAAATATTAGTTTTTTAATTAAATAATTAGTTTTAGAAGCACGGTGTGCGGGTTGGTCAAGTTGATCAAATGTCCCTAATACAAGTATAGTACACCATTGTGTGACGCAGGAAAACTGTTTAATAAACATACTACAAAATGTCCAAATGCAGAGGTTTGTGTAATGGCATAGAAAATATCATTAGTTCACAACAAGAAAAGTCCATGCAAACAACTACCATTAAAGAAAAAAAGTTTTTTTTGTTTGCTTCAATTCTGGTTTAAACACAAACTTTTGTTTCATTAAACTAGTTCTGCGTTCATATATTCAATGTTGTTTTCGTAAACGATGACGATAACGATAACAAAATGATTTCATTGACGCACCTTTTTTTATGACGATAACGCGATGACTAGCTAAAAATGGCCATATATGATATATTACACCAAACTAAAGAATAGAATGGCAAATTACATTGCAAGAAAAGTAGATTCTTGCTAAATAGAATTAGATGGCCAATGAGGTCCACTGTGCTAGATAAAACTCATCTGGTGCATCAGATATTTTAAAGGCAACAGAAAACACACGTGAACCAAATTAGAGCACTGTTGCACTGAACACACTATCATCTCTACTGAGAAGATCGCAAGCACAGCTTTAAATCACCCTATTTGAGACAAAATAGCTAAACTGGCATTTCGATGTGCTTTCAGGCTCAGTAAGAAATGCATGACTACAATATTTCTTCAGAAAGCCAGATAGTTAGACCTTCAATGAACATTAAACTGGACACAAATATGATCCATTTAAGTCCCATACAAATCTAATTAAACTCAGTGGGCTACCATTCGCTGAATAAATGTGCTCTGATTACAGTATATTAACTTATAGAGTGATTTGAGTGTGTCTTTTATGTCTGGCTTTTTAAGGGATAGTTCACCAAGAAATCAAACGTTGCTGTTAATGTACTCACCCACAGGCCATCCAAACCGTTTTTCTTCAATAGAACAGTTAAGAAGGTTTTTAGTTAAAACTGTGGTCCTTGGCGATTCATGAAATCCAATTCAGTGGCTGCCGTGACTTTGGGAGTAAAAAAAAAATAAATAGTCACAAAATAAATCCCTGTGGCTCCTGATGTTATATTGATGTTACAAAATGATCACTCTGTGCAAGAAACTGTACATGATATACAACATTACCTGTAATCTAGATCCTCAGGCAAATGGGGAAATCCGATTCTTTTCCAAAAACTGTTCCGCTTGGACAGTTTCAATGAAGCTGTTAAAAAAAATCAGATTTTCCAGTTTGTTTATGTAAACATGCAATGACGTCACATATACACGAGCAATATCACACAAGTAGCAGTGCGATATGGCTGTGTATTGGCACAAGTCTGCAAATACATAGTAAACAACAACAGAACAGAACATAACTTTTTTGCAAACTTTTCTTTCCATCATGGACTCATGGCTCTCTAGTTGACAGTTTAACAGCTGAGCCAAACACTTTGTTACTAATTTGAAAACTTCACTTTAGAACTGGTAACAAAGGAACGCTGCATTGCTTAATTGAAAGCTTATTGTATTACTGTACTAAAAGCTAATTGTTTTATGTAGAATATGAATGTCCACTGAGGAAAGCAATATCTTTGTCATACTATCCTTTCATCTGTTAAGTGTAACTTCCAGTGCTTCATCTTACAAGGTGTTGTTAAAAGTAAAAAAAAAAAAAAATGTCCTTGTTTACAACACTCCTTCAATATAAAAGTCTATCCTGATGACTCTTTCTAATGGCAGAATAATGTTACTAAAATTACTATCATGAACACACAAATTGTTTCCAAATATTAAATGCTATAATTAAATACTACTGCTATTTATACACAATATTGTTTATTTAATAAACAACAACAACCATCATACAAGTTAAACAAGTACATTCTCACCTAAAACAATGATTGTGGATTTGGTGGACTGCAAGCGTAGTGATACATACAGTGAAAAGTTGGAGTTCTGTTCACTATAATGTCACACTCCTCTCAGCCAATCAGATTCAAGGACCAGAAAGAATTGTTGTTTAAACAATTATGATGTGAAATGTGGAGCTTTTATATGTTTAGAGCACATAAAGTGAATAAACATAAATGTTAACCCCTTCATTCAAGTGCTAGGTTCACGCATTCTATTTTCAGTGGCTCATCTGTCTTCGGTCCGAATCAGTCCTCAGTTGGAGGAACTGGAGCCATTTTGGCTCATTTCAGTTTTGATTGAGTAACTTGTAGTTTATTGCATAGATGGACTTTTTTTTTGCTTCATGCCACCTCGATATATCATCAGGAGCCACAATAATTTGTGTTGCCTGATATGCTATTTTTAATCTCAAAGTGCAGGCAGCTTCTGACTGCAATTTTATGAATCACCAAGGACCATGGTTTCAGCTAAAATTCTTCTTTCCTGTTCTACTGAAGAAAGAAAGTCGCCTAAAGTACATCTTGGATGGCCAGAGTGTGAGTAAATTAACAGCAAATATTCAACTTTGAGTGAACTATCTCTTTAAGAATTGAGCCAGAAAGCTGGATTTAGTCACAGCCATTGCAATGCTCCAGTAACAGTATACTCAAAACAGTGTGAGCGCTGTATGTCTGATTTATGGAGAAAAATTTATTAAACAGAGTAGAAGTTTGTTGCAGGAGAAGTGATCTATATTAAAAGTGGTTTCAAAATCATGTTACATATACATAACCATTGTCTCGGTGACGTATGATAACCCATGTTCCCTGAAGCAGGGAACGGAGACGTCACATCATTCACGTTGTTTTTTAAAACTAAACTAGCTGCACACATTTTGTACAGTCCTGATTATAATATAAGGTTCTTTTAAAATGTCTGCATTATATGTGTGTGTGTGCGTGTGTATTATGTGTTCACAGTTCTTTTTAGCACTGAAATGCCAGCCTGACTTTTGCCAATGAGGCAGAAACAAAGCATCTTGTGCCTCATTGAGTCAAATTTAAGTCCACATTTATTGTCTATTGTCCTCAGACTGTTTCAGCCTGGTATTGTCCTCGTCATGTACATTTGTTTCATTTATGTATTTAATTATTTTATTATTGACTTGTTCAGCACCTCAGTCTCTGTTTATATGTGTCATTAAAACGTTTATTAAGTGTACCAGAACTGCTGGCAGACTTGAGACACATCAAGTGCTGTAGCCGTTTGCAGTCGCTAATCAACAGGCCAAGAACCAAAGGCTTTATTTGTTTCGTTTTTTAACAGCATTTTTAAATGAATAATAGAACAGCTGTATGGCTTTTCTTTTTCAGGTTGAGCTGTCATGATCTTGGTGCATTTGTTCTGACACACACGCTCATGTCGGCTTTTATTGCCTGTGTATGTGTAAGATTTGTAAGATTTTACAATTCTGTATATGTGTAAGATTTGTTTCCCATTGTAAATTGTGTATGGTGAATAAAACCTGTTCCTTAAGTTTGTAAGTTTGTATCACCATTTATTCTTTGGTTTTACAGCACACACAGCCATTACATTCACATAAATTACACAAAACACTCTTTTAAACATTTACATTTCAATCGTGACAAAATGCCAAGGACCTAAACTCAACAACAAATTATGTATTTGTTCATTTGAAATAACATTCTATAGATGTCTTTGTGCTGGTTAATCTATATCTCAATGCAACACATTTTTCAGCATTAGGGCAATAACTGTTAAAATATTGACTTTTTGCAACCAAATAATGGCAGTAATTGCTAATTTTTTATGACTGATTTTGTCTTTTCTTGTAGTGTAACTGACCATACCAGCAAGACCTTGTCTAGTTCTCAGCTTGTCTCGTGGTCAAGCAGCATCATGTTTTGTTTATCTGTGTGTGTGCTCTTGTTTTTGTGACATATCTGGACACAACTCTGTATAATGACATGGGTATGACACAGGTATTACAAGGAGAGGGTGACTTATGAGGACATATCCCATGTCCTCAATTTTTTATGAGTTTTTTTGAGAAAGTAAAACTGCACAAAGTTTCCTGTGAGGGTTAGGGTTAGGTGTAGGGTTGGTGTAGGGCGATAGAATATACAGTTTGTACAGTATAAAAACCATTAAGCCTATAGGATGAACTCACAAAAACAAACACGTGTGTGTGTGTGTGTGTGTGTGTGTGTGTGTGTGTGTGTGTGTGTGTGTGTGTGTGTGTGCGTGTCTGTGTGTGTGTGTGTGTGCGTGTTTGTTATTTACATTTGATTTAATACGTCATAAAATTTTGAAATGTTACACTTTTCAGAAAGATAGTTGCTTCACTTAATTCACAGATGTGCTTCATGAGATGTAGAACAAAGATGAAATTTCATTGTCATAATTTTAATATAGTTAACCTGTATCAAATATAAAAAAAATCTCCAACAGATTCCTGAGATCTGGATACACCCAAGTGATTTATTAGCATTGGTTGTATAGATAACAAAACAAACAAACCTTTCATTCTTCCAAAGTATTTTTTTTTTCTCAGATGTAAGTTTTTTATTAATTTCAATTCTATGATTCATTACAAGGCACGCTGAAACTGAGTCCTTTAGTGATTCAAAAAATGCAAGTCAGAGGCTACCGTAACTTAGATTTTTTTTTTACTTTGTAAAAAAAAAGCAAAAAGCACATCAGGCAGCACGAAAATAATAGTCACGGCTCCTGATGATATATTGAAGTCTTATGAAGTGAAACAATCAGTCTGTGTAAGAAACTGAACATTATTTCAAAATTATTACCGTAATCCAAAGCCACATGCAAATGGTCCGGAGTGATGTCCGGTGTGAAAACGAATCATTCTTTTGAATCATTTCTTTTTAGTAAATTAGTTGAACCAGTTCATCAAATGGTACTTAACATTTTGCAACAGTTCACGGCACAAGCACCACAGATCTACAAGTTACTCAATCAAAACTCACTTTCAGATGCCTGAAAGTCACTCCGACGCAAACAGCAACGTATCTGATACTGTAATGAATGAACTGATTCATTGCTCCAGTTCATCCAACACTCACCGAACTGTAAAAACAATAAGCCGCTGATATGAGCATGTGTGAACCAAACACTTGAAGGAGCCAAATGATTGTTTTTTTTATGCTTTCTCATAATTTATGTGAAAAAGGTGAGTTGACAAATTGTAGTTTCTTCATTTTATATGCTGTAGACACATAAAGCATTTCTCTTTCCACATCACTATTGGGTGCTTTGATGTCATGATTGCAAAAAACATATACTGGTGAATCAGTTATTTGAGGTATTTTAACTAATGTTCAGTTTAACTCTTCAATTAACAGCTATTTTGCATTGAGTATGCACGTTTGTGAATCAAAAGGGTTCCAAGTTGCCTTTTATTTCCTGAAGCAAATAAAAAAAAACATGGCTTGGCAAACAATATGTTCGAATAATGTGTTTTTTCCAAATATTGATTTCATGTGGAAAAATCCTATACCTTCTATGTGCTTTCTGTTCTCTGCGGTGCCTCTCCTAGAAACAAACTGCATACATTTCAAGCGCAAAATAGTTGAAGACATCATTTTTTGGGCCGTTAAATAATAGTGCAAATGCAAGCAATTTGACGAGTACAAACGTTGAAAGGGAAACTCCTAGAAATGCATATTCAATAAGGTCAGTTGCAAAAATAACTGTGTCTATGCCTTTTTGCGCTAATTCATCACTGTGTGTCTTTAGTAAAACCTGACAGTACTATTTTAATACCAAAGGACGGTTTGCCCTGGCGCAAGCTGTTAGTAAAACTGGCCCTTAATCTATTGGTTCATTGGTGTGTTATTGTTCAGGGTTTGAATTGGAGATCTTAATGTTATTTAATTCCAGTGTTACTGCACAAACACAGATCATTCTGACAGTGATTATCTGAACATCTTTACTGATGAATGGCGTCTACACAGAGGTCAACATTGATAACCTGCTCAAATCTTGCTTCATGGTCCTGATAAGACCATGTGAAGCCTTCCTTTACTCCAGCTCTGCTTAATCTATACACTTTAGTGTTCGACACACTCCTCCATCTGTAGTAATTATTCACAACAACTCACCAGTGAAAGATGCTGTCAATAGGCCATCCATCACTGTCACTGCAGACACAAAGACGGTTTCCTTGCAAATAAATCTATAAGCCTTTTCACTTTAACTTAAAGAGAGATGCTATCAAATGTGAGCACAAAACTAATCAACTAGAAAAAGACAGTGTCATTAAGTCTTTAACTCTTCACATCAAATGATACTTTGAATGTATTTTGCTTTAACAAGAAGTCTTTATACAGGTGTTGATCATATAATTAGAATATCATCAAAACGTTGATTTATTTCACTAATTCCATTCAAAAAGTGAAACTTGTATATTATATTCATTCATTACACACAGACTGATATATTTTAAAAGGTTAATTTCTTTTAATTTTGATGATTATAACTGACAACTAAGGAAAATCCCAAACTCAGTATCTCAGAAAATTAGAATATTGTGAAAAGGTTCAATATTGAAGACACCTGGTGTCACACTCTAATCAGCTAATTAACTCAAAACACCTGAAAGCCTTTAAATGGTCTCTCAGTCTAGTTCTGTAGCATACACAATCATGGGGAAGACTGCTGACCTGACAGTTGTCCAAAAGACGACCACTGACACCTTGCACAAGAAGGGCAAGACACAAAAGGTCATTGCAAAAGAGGCTGGCTGTTCACAGAGCCCTGTGTCCAAGCACATTCATAGAGAGGAGAAGGGAAGGAAAAGATGTGGTAGAAAAAAAGTGTAGAAGCAATAGGGATAACCGCCCCCTGGAGAGGATTGTGAAACAAAACCCATTCAAAAATGTGGGGGAGATTCACAAAGTGGACTGCAGCTGGAGTCAGTGCTTCAAGAATCAAAACACACACACGAATACAAGACATGGGTTTCAGCTTCACATTCCTTGTGTCAAGCCACTCTTGAACAACAGACGGTGTCAGAAGTGTCTCGCTTCAAAAAGGCCTGAACTGCTGCTGAGTGGTTCAAAGTTATGTTCTCTGATGAAAGTAAATTTAGCATTTCCTTTGGATATCAGGGTCCCAGAGTCTGGATGAAGAGAGGAGAGGCAAATAATCCACATTGCTTGAGGTCCAGTGAAAAGTTATCACAGTCAGTGATGTTTAGGGATGGGAACCGAAAACCTTTGAAAAGAACCGGAACCATGAGCAATTTCTAAGTTTCGGTTCCGAGGACGGTTCTGTTGCAACACGTGACCAAGCGCTGTGAGCAGCCTTGCGCCGATGTTCTTAATATTCGGCATTTCCTGTAAAGCAGTGGTTCTAAGTTGCAGTCCACGCACCCCACTGCTCTGCACATTTTGAACGTTTCTCTTAGTGCTTCAGACATTTGTTCTATTCGAACATAAGTGCCCTGCGAAGTGGACATCACAGGATATTCAGCCATGATTCCAGTTCAAAGCGAATGCAGCTATATGTTCCAATCAAAGTGCATTGAAATGTGCAAGACATGAATTTAAACTGTATTGATTTACAGAGGTATATGATGTCACACTTATCCAAGTTTAAAGACGCTGCACGGCACAAATCAGTGAATGAATGTTTCAATGTGAGGTAAACTTCAACAGATTTCCCCTGCTCAGGGAGTAGGGAGCAATTGACAATTGTAACACAGTTCATGCACGGAGTTCATTTCTAACAAGCTGATAATCTGAATCAGCTGTGTTAACAAAGAGAAACGTGCAAAATATCGAGCAGTGTGGCGCGAGGACTGGAATTGAGAACTGCTGATGTAAAGGTGATCCAAATAACAGACATGCCTCCCAGCCTCTTTAATTACTGAGCGCATTTATTCCAATGGCGCGCATTCCACAGACTTGTTGTGCTGTCGCGTCTTTAATTGCCGAACACATTGTTTCCCACGACTGTATGTGCACTCGCGCCTTTGATAACTGTGCCCATCATTTTGTTTGACTGTACATCTAACGGCAGCGCTGTGGAAAATTTCTAATGATTCCCAACCCTAGTAATGGTTTGCAGGGCCATGTCATCTGCTGGTGTTGGTCCACTGTGTTTTCTGAGGTCCAAGGTCAACACAGCTGTATACCAGGAAGTTTTAGAGCACTTCATGCTTCCTGCTGCTGACCAACTTTATGGACATGGACTCGACACCTGCACACAGTGCCAAAGCTTTAAGGACCATGGTATCCCTGTTCTTAATTGGCCAGCAAATTCGCCTGACCTTAACCCCACAGAAAATCTATGGGGTATTGTGAAGAGGAAGATGCGATATGTCAGACCCAACAATGCAGAAGAGCTGAAGGCCACTATCAGAGCAACCTGGTCTCTCATAACACCTGAGCAGTGCCACCGACTGATCGACTCCATGCCACGCCGCATTGCTGCAGTAATTCAGACAAAAGGAGCAACAACTAAGTACAGTATTGAGTGCTTTACATGCTCATACTTTACATTTTCTTACTTTTCAGTTGGCCAAGATTTTTTAAAATCCTTTCTTTGTATTGGTCTTAAGTTATATTCTAATTTTCTGAGATACTGAAATTGGCATTTTCCTTAGTTGTCAGTTATAGTCATTAAAATTAAAAGAAATAAACATTTGAAATATATCAGTCTGTGTGAAATGAATGAATATAATATACAAGTTTCACTTTTTGAATGGAAGTATTGAAATAAATCAACTTTTTGATAATATTCTAATTATATGACCAGCATCTGTATATTAACAATAAGAAAGTGTGTTCCTGTAGCTCAATTGGTAGAGCACTGCGCTATGAAGTGCAAGGTTGGGGGTTCGATTCCCCGGGAACACATGATACGTAAAAATTGATAGCCTAAATGCACTGTAAGTCGCTTTGGATAAAAGCGTCTGCTAAATGCATAAAAGAAAATGAAGCAGTGACAGTGAAGTCCTTCTCAGAATCACCTTACTGTTAAAATTTGTATTGTGAAAGAAAAGATCTATAACTTCTGTACTGTTTTTAACTTTAAATCTACTTCTGAGTTTAAATATACATACGCTTGTCCCAAACTGCATAATTATAAAATGTGTTATTGTATTGTAATAACTGAAATGAATAAATGAAGAAAAATGATAATGCATATTAAATAGACCTCTAATTGAAATTGGATGTGGGTTTCCTCACACTGATGATGTTGTTATCCTGCTCATCACATGCACATCTCTGCTGATCTCAGTATTTCTCAGATTTCTGTACGGTTACGTTTTGGTATAAGTGTATGGTGGCCTTTTTTAAAATAAATATGATCAGGGGTACCCATTATTGGTGCTGGGTAAACAAGTTCAGACAACTCATCTGCGTACCGACATGGTTGACAGCTGTTAATGCACAATCACTGTTTTAGATCTAACTGTAATACTGTAAAAGATTTCCATTAGGCCTGAAAGCATAAATCTAGGCTGCTGTACGTGCTTCCACTTTCGGAGTAAAAACACATCAAAATAAAAGCTTGCTGATTTTAGGTTTGAAAATAATGAAAATTCTAATAAAATAAACAAAGAAACAAATAAATAAAAGCCAAAGAAAATGTGGACATTAGCATTGACATGCCTGGTTCACAAACAAATCATACTTTGGAACCGGTTATTTTAAGGGAACTGGATGAACCATTTTACCAAATCTGAAGCATTTGCAACCAACATGCTCACAAAGTACCCCTTTAGCATCACTTTTGACATCCTGGGTCCTTTATTGCTTTCAGTTGATTGCCTTAATTTAACAGTTTGCATGCATTTGTAAAAAATAATAATAATAATAAAAATAAATAAATAAAAATAGAAATCATTTTATATAAATGTGTACTTTAATTGGAGCACCAAACCCCACCTCTACCCTAAACCTACCCACATCTGAACAATATAAAACACATAATAGGCAAATAAAAGTACAGCAACAAGTATTTACTGCAAGAACTAACCATAAAAAAGCAGTATAAGAGTATTACAAACTGCATACAGGAGATGAGCTTTAAAGTGGATAGAGATGGCTATCATGTCTTTTCCTCTCGCAAATCAATAGATCTTTTTTATAAATTATGACTGTAGTTCCTTCCTTTTATTAGGTTTAGGGGCAGGGGCTGGGTTAAATGCTCATAAATGTGTAAATAAAATAGTTGTGACTGTTAACATTGTAAAATCACACTCATATATGCATAAGTAGAATACATATGCAAAAATTGCAATATTATAACCCAATTTATAATTTAATCATGAGGCAAAAATGTCAAATGCCTTTCATGTTGGCCAAAGGTTTCTTATTTAAAGCATGGAGGACCCTGCACATCAAAAAATTGCCAAAGGAGTACCCTGTGCATCAAAAAGTGACACCAAAGGGTCCCGACCAAGCATCAATACGTGACAAGTTGGGACTGAAGATGTGTTGCAGACACAGTTCATGGCCTGAGCAACACAGATCTACAAGTTACTCAGTCAAAACTCACTTCCAGACCCCTGACAGTGACTCCGACTGAAAATGAGGCAAAATACCAGTTTATCTTGTCCTATATGAATGCTCTGATTCAGTGCTCCAGTTCCTCCGACTGAGCTGAGGTAACAGTTCCAGGTCAGACCGAAGATCAACGAGATGCTGATGAACATGCATGGAACAAACACTTATATGAAGTGAAGACATTTAAGGTTTTATGGTTTCTCATTGTTTATGTTGATGGTTTGATTACGGCTTATTCACTTTATATGCTTTAGATATGTAAAACATCCACTTGTCACATTATTATTGGGTGCTTTAATGGAATAATTGCATATGCATTAATGACAAACTAGTGAACTGAACCAGTTAACTGAAACGAAGTGTCTAGAAGAATCATTTTGTGGGAAATAATTGGATTTCCTCATTGCCTGAAGCTCTGCTTTACAGGTAATACTATTGTAGATAATGTTCAGTTTCTTGCATAGTCCGATCGCTTTGCTTCATAAGACCTCAATATATCATCAGGAGCCATGGGTACTGATTGTGCTGATATGCTTTTTTGACTCTCAAAATGCCTGCAGCCACTGACTTGCATTTTATAAATCACCAAGGACCACGATTTCAGCTAAAGATCTTCTGTTCTAATGAAAGAAACAGTCATCTACATCTTGTATGGCCTGAGAGCAAGTAAATTAACAGCTAGCTTTGAACGAGACCAGTTGATGATATAGTAGGGCTGTTCTGCTAAAAACATTTCCTAATGGGCCACTTGTCGCAAACAGTTTTAATATATATATATTAATATTGTTCAGTCCTGTGATATACAGTACACCGGAATAAGAACTCGACAAGTACAATAAGACATGCAGGCATTTTTGACATTGATCATAAACAAGAGTGAAAGTATGGATACTTTAAAACTTCATTTGGGGGCAGGCTCTGAAAAGAAAAAAGAAAAAAGAAAAAAAACTCCAAGAGTAAATAAATTATTTACAGCATGTGCTAATTGTGGAGAGACAGGATGAATAAGAGTTTTCTGCCAAACTTCTTATTTCAGCTTCTGGCATAATAGTGTTGTGAAACTTGCCCCAAATTATATTAAAAAATAAGAAATGAAAAAGTAGATCCAATAGCTGCAAGTGGTGGCGTTCTCCTGAATTATGCTATTTGTTTTTCAATTTTAAAGGCCTTTGAGGACTGCTTTCAACATATTTCACAAGGTCCCTAAGGACAGAGGGAAAAAAGAAAGGGGTGAGAGAAAGTGTGCTGGTGCAGTAGAGATGGAGTAGTTTGGGGGCATCATGTTTTCCTAATGGAGCAGGCTTCACAGGGAATTCACATCCCACAACTCTCAAAGGCATCTTTCTCTCCTTTTCTCAGGGCCAACATGCATGAAAATGCATTAACAGCAGTGCGTAAAACTGGTGGACCTCTGAAATAAAGAGGCAAAGTTCCCTGTCCACCTTTTAGTATTTTTACACTGTTCCAGGGTTAAAAGTACTCAGAACACTTTTTAAAATATTGTTCAAAAAAATAATAAATTAAAATGATATAGTTTTTTTTTTTTTTAACTGTTGCCATTTGCCTATTATTATTAATATAAGTGACCATATTCTTGTATTATTGATCACAAAATCCTTAATTAAAAGAGCAGAGGCTGCATGGTGTTTCTTTCTTGAACATCAGTGTTTTCACCTTTTATAATATTTGTGTTCCCTAAATTAAAAGAAGGATAAAAAGAAGGATGTCCAAATCATACAGTCACAAGTGGAAAGGGTTCAAATATGCAGAAGATGTTGGAAAACCTAAGACTCTGTGGGACAGAAAATCAACAGGCAGTTGAGCTGTCAGGACAAACAAGTGACTCATGAACAACTACTGTATCACAAAACATAAAAAACAGTCTTAGATCACTCAGGTAACAACACAGAGTATTACGATTCAAGGGGGATGTGAAATTTTGAATTGGGTCATTTTTATTAAAAAAAACAATCCTTGTGGACAGACCAGGCTCATTGAAAATATGTTCTTGTGGTTTCTGCAACCCTGATATTATGTACTTTATTGCACGTTTTGCCAAAGTTTCAAAGGGACATGTCCAGTGAGTGGTGCTAAGACATGCATTCAATACATAGCCACGTTTTTACATTGGTACAGGCATGTATTGCAGAGTTTTTATTACGTTGCTTCAGGTACATATTGTCGTGGTTCAGAATTCTAATGTCTGGAGAGTATCGCTAAAAGGTTAATGTTCTATTGTGTTGGAAAATAACATAAACCCTACACCAAACCCAACATACAGTAACACCATATTGTGCAAAGAATTGTGTTAAAAAGTAGGCTTTCTTAATTGAAACTCTGTTCCGTTAAATCATAATTTGTGTAAAAGGTAACAAATGTTAAGTTGTTTTACTGCCTTAAGTGTTCATTCCAACTGGAAACTGCTGATATTCATGCATATACAGGTAGGGAAGTTTTTTTGTTTGTTTGTTTGTTTTTTTGAGTTTTGCAGAAATGTAGGTAGGAACATGTATTTCCTGGCGAGCTGGTGTTGTGAAATAGCATATTCAGAACCATAAAAAAAAACATGCATTTGTATAATTCTTTTATTAAAATTATTAACTTATTCACAAATTTGGCTAGGAGCATGTAAACATTTACGCAGAACTAGACAGTTTAGCTTAAAGAGCATTGCAACTATGACAGCTGCTGTTGACGATCATTAGCTATGTTTATTCCACAACTTTTAAAAGTTATATTCAACAGTCGCAAAACAAAACCTGTCAATTAACTGAGCATTTAAACTGCTGTGGCGAGTGGGGCGGGGCCGAGAGGCGTGGGAACGAGGAGTGAGGCCAGGTGTAGTGATTGGAGATGAGCTACACCTGCGCCCCACCGCCGGTCTCGAGTCCCACGTAGTAGATGGAAGGATATAAAACTGGAGCGACTATAGTGAAGGACGAGAGAGGACCAGGCCTGGGCCATTATTTTATGTTTTGGTTTTTATTTATGCGCACCAGTCGTCCATGAGGGGATGGTGCGCTGTTTTGTGTTTATTTTGAATTATTAAAGTTTCGTTTTGATTGTGCGCCGGTTCCCGCCTCCTTCTTCTTTTTCCCAATGCACCAGTCGTCCTGCAAGGGGCGATGGGGGTATGTGGCGAGTGGGGCGGGGCCGAGAGGCGAGGGAACGAGGAGTGAGGCCAGGTGTAGTGATTGGAGATGAGCTACACCTGCGCCCCACCGCCGGTATCGAGTCCCACGTAGGAGATGGAAGGTAGGGCTGTAGTACTCGAGTCCGGTTTTGGACTCGAGTCCGGACTCGAGACATTTTTCTGTCGTCTCGGACTTGTCTCGGACTCATTGAATTTGCACTCGGACTTGTCTCGGACTTGGCCATTGGACTCGCCAAGTCTTCTAGTTGGTCTCGACCGAGTCCAGCAAAAAAAAAAAAAAAAAAAAATGTCTCCTTCAAAACAAAACCACATTTGCATGATGTCGCGACTGAAACTGTGTGGAAAACGCTAGGCGCGCCGCTCTCCTTATTTCCAAAGCACTCTGTAATCTGCGCTCACGCTCCAGTGGCGTCTGCTGTTGCTGGGCAACCATGACCCGCTCTCCTTGAAGACGCATAAGTTTCAGCAAAGAATAAATGGATTTCCAACACTAAACATCCCTTTCAGTAGCTCTGCTAATAGATTCATTTAAAAATGACTTTCCTTGTACAGCAATGATCATCTGTTTCTCCATCTTAGCTTTCAGTATTGTTCCAGGACAGGATGTGCATGACCAGTGGTGCACTTACTGCGACCTGAAAAGTTTAAATGTTTCTAATTTAACTTTCTACCTGTTAGATTGTGTTTTATTTACGTCTACGCCTAGATCATCTCAAACGTCCCCTTTACAATAATGAAATACTAATTATTGTGGTACAGTATAGGGGTTGCAAGCACTGATCTATATGGTTGCAAGACTAGCTACTGATTTCTACTAGTCGATTTTTTAATTAAAAATGCTTGAGTTACTCGACTACTCATGGTTCATGCTATTGTAAATGAAAACACTTTTTTTTAATCAATAAACGCTTATTAATGTATAGCCTTATGCAACAATTAGCCTACATATGTACATTTTTAAAAAATTTATAATTATGACATTACATATTTAAATTGTCATGTAACAGCCAGTATTTGTATCTGTAGCAATCACACATTTTTTCCTATCTGCATTCGGATACAGCGTCGTACAGATAAGACGGTTATGACTTTTTATATTTTTTTTCGTAGTTATCACTGAACAAGTATGTCCTGTTAAACTAGAATAATTATTAATTTCTAAAATAACATTTATCATGCAAGCAGAGAGATGTCATGACAAACGTTTAGTGATCATTTGAACACGACTGAATCCACTCAATGCGCACATTTTCATTACGCAGAACACTTTAAGCGAGTCTTAATGTTAATGAACTTCACTTAACAGATGTGTGTGTGCCGCGCAAACCAGCAAAAGGTAACGATGCAAATATGTAGGACAAGTAGACAATGTATCCGTATCGAAGCTGATTATTAGCCTACTCTTGAGAAAAAACCGATTTGGTTTTTGAGAGACTGAGACGCGCAGCGCGGCTGTTTGATTGGCGAGCGCGCTGCTTATTCCATTCATTCGTATCATATCGCAGACTAAGCTTTAAATCATTGCCTTTTAAATATATACAAATACAATAACGTGTATGATGTATTATTATAGGTAAAATTACTCTTGCAACGCTCTGATTTCTGAGAGATGCACAGAGAGGCGACAACAATGCGGTGTTTGATTTGCTCTCTTTTCACTCATAAAGTTTACATTCATTCACTTCTGGCGCTGATCCCCTGGCTCACCTGTTGTCTAGCAAACACCAGACTCTGTCAGCTTTAGCCGAGTATTCAGGCAGAATTATTCCTTGAGCGTTATTCGTTTTTTAAGCCATTACCCTTGCCATTCCGAAAAAGGTATTCGGCTTCAGGCACAACCCTAATTATTACATTACATATTTTATTTTTACATGCAACATAGATACGGTCATATAGTAACAGCTCCACGCAATATTGTAATTCTAAAATTCACGTCGTACTTGCAAACACTTTATGGTTAATGCATGCATAATTGTTTCCAACAGCGCCGAGTAGTCTATGCAAGCACTAGTGAGTATGACAAAAATATCGCTTTATTTATATGTGCGCATGCCCAGTAGAGCCAAACGTATCCCTTCTAGCCTTGCTGCGAGCATTTTTCATATCCCGAGCTTTGCGTGTGTCTGTGCACTGTGCAAAGGCATCAATAATTTAAATTTTTGACCACAGACATAATGTCAGCAAAAGCAGCATTATTAAGTAAATAAAATGAAATTAATGTACATAAACCAAGCTCTGTTCTAGAGAGCCAGTGTCCTTTATAGTTTAGCTCCCAGGGTCGGACTGGGGGTAAAACCAGTACTGATTACCAGGCCCCAAAGGAAGAGAGGGCCCTTGAAAAGTATGAATCTGAAATATATTTTATTTTACCTGGATATTTTCATGGGTGGGGGGCATGGTGGCCCCATCAGGACTGCCTATGCATAGGGCCCGGGATCTTGTGTAACGCCCCTGTTAGCTTTAACCCTAATTATACACACTTGAACCTAATCAAGCTCTTACTAGACACACTAATCTTCCAGGTGTGTTAAGGCCAGTTGGAGCTAAACTTTTCAGGACATTGGCCATCCAGGATGTAGTTTGGAGACCCCTGTCCTACAGAGTTTTTGCTTTGCACATGCTTTTTGATCATAACAAATAATTATGTAAATTAATTTTCTTAGAATAGGAGATATGCTGTCTCTCGCATCACAAACATTATCAGTAGTTAAGTATGTGGTCTTGAAGAGGACCCTTTTTTCTCTTATCTCTTGACTTGGACTCGAAACTTTTGGACTTGGACTAGACTTGGACTCGAACCTCTTTGGACTCGGTCTTGACTCGGTCTCGACTAGTCCTGGACTTGGACTTGACTTGGACTCGACAAAGCTGGACTTGATTACAGCTCTAATGGAAGGATATAAAACTGGAGCGACCATAGTGAAGGACGAGAGAGGACCAGGCATGGGCTATATTTTATGTTTTGCTTTTTATTTATTTATTGCTGTTTTGTGTTTATTTTGAATTATTAAAGTTTCGTTTTGATTGTGCGCCGGTTCCCGCCTCCTTCTTCCCGATGATTATGGAGTTTTATTATTACAACTGCTATATGACATTTTCTCAAAAAAAAAAAAAATCTTATCTTTACTGCCAAGAATGCATGTTTTGATATTGCACGGAAGCATTGCAAGGCCTTTTTTGTAGAACCCTTTGAAGTGGGACAGCCTTTGTCGTGCCGCTGTGTCACATTTGGTCTTCGAATGCAGCTTTCGAAGGATGTATATATAAATGAATGAATATTTAAACAAAGATTTGGAGATGGAGAACCTCTTGCTTCAAGTCCAGATCTATGTATTGCTAAAAAATGGGGAAAAAATTGGAAACAGGAAATAATTGTATTGAACAGATGCCCTGTTGAACTGAAAAACCAGCTGCTGGTATTTTTATTTAAATTGTATTATAATTATTCATCATTTAAAAAAAGTATAATTAAAAGGCACTTAAAAGGACTTCATCTGTTCCTCATCACTGTGCAGTGACAATTATCTAGTCTTATAATTTACCTAGTCAGATGTAATGTAAAGTGTTTAATTTGATTTATTTATTAATTAAAAAAATATGTATGAGTAAGCTAAAGGCAAATCACTTTTGTCTCAGATTCATTTTAGCATTTAATTTTATCAAGCAAATTTTAGTAAAATTTGTTTTCTTTGCTGAAGTTGCCAACTGCGTTTACTCAGAACTAATCACTAAAACCTACACGTCTCTCAAATTTTACCACTATCCTAGTGCTGGATATGATGGATACTGGATCGATAGCCTCCACAAAGACTGCTGCTGTAAGTTTCTCTAGTTGTTTACCAGCAAGACTGGTATAGCTAGTTAGGTAGCTGTGAAATGCAGAGGAACGGGACTGTTAGATGGATGATTTGTGTTGTGCTCACATTATTCTAGCAGAAAAATCTAATTTAACATTTTAGAAGAATCTTGGCATATTTTCTGCTTGGACGAGATTGAGTGTATCTGAATTCGACTCAATGTTCTTCACTCGTGCAAAACAGATATTTCAAGATAATTGTTGATACATTTTTGAGGTCTTCTGCTTTATTCCTGAGTTTGTGCAGACGGACGGTGGAGATAGAAGTAATAAGGTATTGATTTTCAGATTTGAAGACGAGGAGGGGATTTATAACATGAGATTAAAAAAACATTTGACAAAGAGCTGAAAAAATACACCCACTAACACAAAGACAGAAAATATGTTTGATTTCTCACTGTTGTTTTTTATTAGTATTTTATTGCGTGACCTTCCTTGACTCTGGTAAAGTTACATGTTTATGTGCTCAGAATTTGTAAAAATCTCAGTTACACTGAAATTTGATTCGATTTGTTTTAAATTGAAACTTATCAAGCCAAGATAGAACGTATAACACTGAGGAGATGACTCAACCTTAATATTCCTCTGTGATCCACACCTACTTTACTGACTCATTTACATTTGGTGACTTATTGTAGTAGCCACAGTATTTGAGCAATATTCAAATTTTTTCTGAAATGAGACCTATAGGACTTGGACACTTAAATTATAACCAAACGTTCAAAATATGTGACTATGTGACAGTTTTTAAGTTTCGAATGCTCATCAAGACTGCATTTATATGCTCAAAAATACAGCATAAACATTAACATTTTGAAATAGAATTAATATTTAGAATAGATGTTTTATATGTGAATATATGTTAAAAAGCTATTTATTCCTATGATAAAAGCATAACAGAGAATCTCACTGTTGATATGTGAATACTAGGCATGTACATTTTGCATGGTTTGTATAATACAGATTATATATAATGATGTAAATAGAAGGCTTATTTTAACAGTTTATTTTGAGATATGTATAAACACAAAGATAAGCTGCACTCTCATGCTAACACAAAGCAATTTATTAAACTAGTCCTTCAGCTCAATTACATGCACATCTCATACTGCAAGCACTCAGCATCATGCTTATGCTGATTTCTTTCCATGTACAACCCTATAATAAAATGTCATTTGTCTGATTTAGCATTGCTATTAAAGGAACTACCAAAGACTGTAATGTTTATCCCCAGGAAAATAAACATTACAGTCAACATTAGTAATCAGAGGAAATAAAGGTTGTAAACCTGTCACTGTGCAGCTATAGCGAAATCAATAACCTCTGAAATGCAGGGAAACAGGTGCTAGACCATCTGCGTATACTTTGATGAGTCATTCTAAATGAGGGAGATTTGAACACAAAACATTTTGAATGAGGTTCTGACATGTTTTAATGTAACACAAGATAATAATAAGATTTTAAAAAATCATTATTAATCAACATTTTTCTCATTTACATAACTAACCGTGAGCTCGAACCCTCAAATTGCATGTCTCACGTCACATATTTATCAGGGGTCCCACAAGGCTCGGTGTTTGGTCATATTTACTTCTTTCATGCTTACTGCCATTGGTGACATTTAACTTCAATATGAGGGCAAGAAATCTTAAATTATGCGACTACACTAAACTCAGATAACTGACTTTGACTTCAAAACATCTGAGTTCATCCAAAAATAATGTGAGGGTGAGTAAGATGATCCTTTTAATGTTCATGTATCTCAGAGGAACACACAGTAGTTGCGTTTCGTTTTTGATTGAATCAGTGTGATTAAACAATGTCACCTGAATTTGCTCAACTAATGAAATATTCTTGATTAAACACTGATAGACAAATGTTTTTGAGCTCCCTAAATACTTGATTTTACTTCAGAGACTCCCTGAATAGTACTGGACAAAGTTTAAAACTTATTCTGGTGTGAGACTTAGATTTAAACCTCGCAGATGTGGTGCTTTAGAAGAATGAATGACAAAGACACAAAATGCAGAGACGAGGAGATGATTAGACTCTGCACACTGGAGGTGCTGCTCTAACAACTGTCTTTCACATTTTCAGCTGTAATAACACCTACATTGTGTATTCTCACACAAACATACACAGAACAGTCACATACTCTGAAAGTCGAAGCGAATATTCAACACAGCGGCTGATTTCTACACTCCTAGCTCACAGCTGTGGTGTTGACAAAACTTTCAACATCTCTCCCTGCTGAAATCCATTTTAAACCATTGTTAAAGGAACAGTAACAACCAGAGCCAAACATATTCTAAACAAAAGCTGATCTGAAATCTGTTTGCCTTACAATATATGAGGTCAAAGTTACTACTTGGTCCCTATACTAAAGTGTTAACAAAAGTATAGAGACCAGTTCTCATTCTTAACTACCATATTGACTGTTTATTAGTACTTATAAAGCTAATCAATACCTAAACTTAACAGCTTACTTACTAACTATTAACAAACAGCAAATTAGGAGTTGATTGAGGGAGAAGTCAGAGTTAATAGTAAGAATTGGACCTTAAAATAAAGTGTGACCGAAAATATGACTGTGTCTAGAGATCAGCATACTAATATACATACTAAAATACTTTTGATATGGAGTGAACCCAGAGTAAGGTTTTGTTCTTTTGTGTGTTTTACTAGTGGTCGGGGTTAGTGGGCAGAGAGAAATGTACAATATTTGTAGAAATCTGTGTAGAAAGTGTGCTGGAAACAAATCACATTGGCAATCAATCTGTTTAGATTTGTATACAAAGTACTCAATCTGCAAACTTTCATTGCTAACTAAGCTGAACCAACACATTTTTACCAGGGTGCCAATAGTCAGAAACGGCCCAGGTATTTGCTTCCTGTCCCCTGATTTTCTGATTGTTGATTTCCTTTTCTCCTGACAACACGGATGTGAACAGATGATAAATCAGCAGTCATAGCATAATTCGCTCCTACACGATGACTTCATGTGAACTAACACAATCACAAAGGCACTTTCGCTCTCATGAACGGTTCCTTTCAAAGCACATCAGTTTTCCCATTATCACTTTCATGTCAGGCTGGTACAAACAGCTGTGTGTATGCTAACTCTTTCCATGGTTTATTTATTTCACCCATTACCACCTTTATTTCTGTTACAGTCATTCAGTCTGGATTGGATCCGGATACGGAGCGAGCAATAGAGCCGTTAATGTTCTGTGCAGAACTTTGTCTTCTACAAGATTCACTCAGACCTTCAGGATGAAAGAGCATTGTTTCATGTTCCCAAACTGCACTTTTCGACCCCTCACCATGAGGTTGAAGCCATTGGTGCCAGCGACTCTGACTCTCCTTGAGGTGGCTCTGACATCCAGCTTTTATTTCGTTGTACCTTTATCTCTCTCGTCTGCCTCTTAACAGGATGTAGCAATCCATTAATGCTTCTCTTCATCCACAAAGTGACCCAGTCGACCTACTTTCTTTTCCTCTAACTCTGTGCTCCTCTTTCCCCACTCACTTTTTTTGTTTTTGCTCAGGGTTTTTTTTTTTTCTTCTTTTTTTTTGTGATGCCCACCACGAGTCACCTTTTAAGGTTTTGACCCTGAATGGATATGGCTTAGTGCACAGCCCAACCTCTCTTTGTCACCGAGTCCCCAATTGGTCAGAGACGCTCAAGCATGAATGAGGAAATGTCAGATAAAAATGGGTCGACCATTACAGATCATAGATTTAATATCTACAGTACAGTATCTAAGAAATCAAACAATCTGCATTCTGTTGTGCAGCAGTTCAACTAAAATAATTAAATTAAGCCATTAAGTTATTATTATAATTATTTCATATTTGATTAAGGTTGAAATAGAAAAGAAATACTTCTGAAAAGATTCAAAAGACAAACAGGTTCAAAATTCCTATAGTGAAATTATTTAACTGATTTATTTTAATCAGACATTTCCATTTATTCATTTTGCAAAGTTTTTAAAGCAACTTATGAATAAGAATAACAAAAGGAGAAGAAATTAAAACAATGTAGAAAACAATAAAACATCTAAAATAAAAGTGACTTAGTTTTATGGTAGATCTGAAAACTTACTAAATAGACAATATATATATATATATATATATATATATATATATATATATATATATATATATATATATATATATATATATATATATATATATATATATATATATATATATGTTCATTTTTTAATCTATTAATGCATTAACAAAATCAAAAGCTCTGATCTGTTTATATTATAAAATGGACCTGAGCTGACTTTAAGATTAATAAATAGTTTCTTTCTTCTGTTGAACACAAATATATTTTCAAGAATGTTGTAAAACAAAACAAACAGTAATTGGCTTTCATAGTATGGAAAAAAAAATGCAATAGAAGTCAGTGGCAACCATTAACTGTTTGGTTACCAACATTCTTCAAATTATCTTCTTTTGCCTTCAACAGAAGAGAGAAACTCATACAAGTTTGGAACAACTTGAAGGTGAGAAAATTATGACAGTTTTAATTTTTGGGTGAGCTATCTATCCCCCAAAAATGATCATTGTATCACTGAAATAAACATCAGATTTTCACAGTGAAAGAATCATTCTTCACTCTGCAGGCTGCGGATGTGAAGAAAAGCTGTGAAAATGAATTCATTTTAAGAGTGCTGAATAAAAAAGGTATGATAGACTAAAATGTGTAAATTAGGAAAATTATACAACACATTACTTACATGTAGATCAAATCAAATCCATTAATTAGGAGAAGGTCTCAAATAATGTTTATATTTGCATGACCCAATGCAGTAATCAGTTAATGGAAGTTACACCACAATACCAAAGCTTTAAAACCTCAGTGTCAACTCAGACCTGTGAGAAAAGGCACTTTAAAGAACAGATAAAATGTGTCCCAATCAATATTTCATTTCTGTGGTAACACTGGCCTCAAAAGCAAAATAGTGTTGCATGTGATATTTTGTCAGATGAATCTCCTAGTGCTAATTTAAAGGGTTAGTTCATCCAAAAATGAAAATGTTGTCATTAATTACCACTGTTGGGAACGTTACTTTAAAAAAGTAATTAGTTATAGTTAGTTCCTAAAAGTAACTGAGTTAGTAACTGAATTACTCTATAATAAAAGTAACTCGTTACCAGGAAAAGTAACTATTTGCGTTACTGTATATATATATATATATATATATATATATATATATATATATATATATATATATATATATATATATATATATATATATATATAAAAATAATAAAAAAGTTTCTTTTTTTTTTCAGCTTTCACAAGTCAGTTGAAATGAGTAGAACAGACAGGTGTTCGTACATAACTTTCGATATTTATTGCACGTCAACAGACAGCAAGAGTTTTATTCTGCACTTCCAAGTATTATCTTTGTAAGAAAAGTGTTTTTGGCCACTAGCTTTGTAGAGGCGTGTCACACATTGCATGTACACATTACATGCACTTTCTTGCCTTTGACCACAATGAATTTGAAGTAGTGCTTATATCTTCACCTTGAAAATGCCAACTTTTCATCGGATTGCTCCTGACTCGCCATTTCTGCTGCTGCTTCGAATCTCTGTGTAGCTGTTGCATGTGTGTGTGTGTGTGTGTGTGTGTGTGTGTGTGTTTGTGTTTGGCGCCGCTGGCGCTGCCGCGTGTGCTGTCATCTGTGTAAAAACACTGGCTCTGATTGGCTACCATGAAACACATGACTCTGCCTTAGCCAATCACAACTGCTTATCTCGTTATTAACCCACCTCCTCACTCGCTGTGTGAGCCAGGGGTGCATTCGGATTGCAAAGTTTCTTAAATCAATGCATAGTAACGCACCGCATTTAACGTTCAGTAACGTTAACGGCGTTGTAACGACAGGAAAAGTAATTAGTTAGATTACCCCGTTACTGAAAAAATAACGTCGTTACCTAACGCCGTTTGTTTATGTTTTTGTAGTTGAAATGTCTATAAACCGCAATTTAAATTCATTTTCACTGCACCAAACACTTACTTAGACTTAGTAGGTTATTTTTTCAAACATCAACATTTTTACATTTTAACCTGGATTACAACATGCCATAGATATTGGTTGAGAATGTTGTTGTTGTTTTTACAGGCCTTTTGCTCAGTAACACTTTCAATAAAGTTCCATTAGTTAACATTATTTAATTAATTAGTAAACATAAACTGACAATATAAAACTACATCTAAAGCATTTATCGATCTTAGCTAATGTAAATGTCTTAGTTAATGTTTAATAACACTATTGAAATCAAATGTTGCAACTATTATTCAATGGATCTATGCTAACAACTTACAAAGTTAACATTAACAATTACTTCTGTAACAATTATAACAATTTCTCATTGTTAATATTATTTAATGCTTTATTTTAATTATTTTAATGTTTCATCTAATTAATCACACCATCTTTCTATGATTAATTGCGATTAATCACACACTTCTTGAAATTAAGCATGGACCATTTATCTTGTTCCAAATGTTTATTTTTTCATCATTTGCTATATCCAGCAGAGTAAACCAAAAGATTAAAGGGTGACTCTCTTGCAAAGTGTTGTCAATTGTTCTTTACAATTCTGTTGACTTTAATCAGTTTGAAACATTTGTCTACTTTAAAAACTTAAATTCAGTTAAGAAATTTGTGCAACTTATTTCAATATCATGACAAAAGCTTAACAAAACTGAAGCATGCATTCCCTATTGTCCCCATATGTCCTAAACTTGAGATAATGTAATGTATTGTTTCCCCAGCAGTTTTACAGGCAGGACGTGCTTTGCTGCACATGTGCTAATGGTGCTCTAACAGTCAGGTGCACGAAGAATTAGTATGCTGTTCACTGATTTTTAATGTCAATTAAAACCAGGAGTGTGAAAAGAGCTCAATAAAACAACTGCTCCATGACAGGAACTGCTCTCCGGAGCTGCTCTGTGGCCCTTGAATGAGTTATGCTAATAGACACCAGCACCGGCCAAAATGCCATTTTGATTTGCATATGGCACATTTTCTCTCTCTTCATTGATTTTGGGATGGAAGGCTTGACTGGTTTGACAGTTTATTTGATTGGATTGATGTTGTATGACATTCTCTGTGGCACAATTTTTGCACCCTCGTTTTCACTTAGCACATATCCAATAACGATTGCACTATACTTGAAACCGTTTCAAAAGTGCTTTGCAATCAGGTTGAACGAATTAAATCTTGGGACACACATGTTGTAGAAGAACCTTAAAGGCCACCACAAGCTGACTTCAAAGAACTAACAGTGGCCAAAGCCAATGTTGTTATTACCTCGCGTCGGACAAGAAATATGGGCTTGAACACACTGCACAGACGACAGCCGACTGCAAACTAAACACACACATTCTGCACCTGCATGAGAGAAATTAGCTGTCTAAATCAGCAGCTATCAATAGTAAATATTCATCATTCAAAGGAAAAGCTGAAACAAGGATATGTGCAGATATCTGAAAAATATAAACAGTGGCAAAGCTACATTTTAAAATCCTTCAAACCAACTCCTCAAGCCAGGATGTTCATTGTTTTGGACACTAAAAACGAACTGTTCTATTTTTTTACGTTAACAAAGATTAATAAATACTTTAACAAATACATTGCTCATTGTAAGTTATTGTTAGTTAATGCATTAAATATAATTAACAAATGGAATCTTCTCATAAACTGATACAAAGTACTTTGTTTGACCCAAAAGAAAACAAACAAGCAGTTGTTCTGTTATTTAATTGGATTCTCTTTTTCCATCCGACTGATGATGATCTTGATGCTTACTGTAAGTAACTGAAGCTCCTGAAGCAGCTAAACTACTGATCTCCAGTACTGGACGGATTGAAACACAAGCATTTGGAGCACATCTGGCTGTGCAAGAACCCTCAGTAAAATATATATATTCATTACTACAACTCCTCACCTCCTCCTCATTCCAGGGACAGCGGCCGCCATCACAAGGACACATCAAAGATAGCGTTAGCCCTCATCCTCCCACAAGAGGGGAATCTGAGAATGAGACACACTAGGTCACACATAACGGTTTGATACGGCTGGCTTTCACACCTGTGAAGTGGGAAATGGCACTCCGTAGCCGACTGAGGGTGAGATTAGGAAGTCATTTTGATTAATGTTAAATCACACCCTGTTGAGTGGGAGTAGAATCAGCTCGACACAAGGAGTGAGAACAACGTTACACAGTCCCTTACTGCTACTGGAAGCAAAGCACTCTGGGAGAGTTAGCGCATCTACTGGCGAAATCAATTTGTCAAAGCTGCTAGGATGTTTTGAATTAAGTCTTTGATGACAGTGCTCCCTATCTCCCTAAACTAATGACACAATCTTGCTTAAAACGAAGAGACGACAAAGACCTTCACAGACTAAAACTGTCCCATACATCCCTTAAAAAGGGATCAAAACGAACAAAAAAACAAATGCATGGCCACAGAAATGCTAACCAATTTTTATTGAAAAATGTAGACGTCAGCTGCAGCCATCTGGCCATCAAATCACACACGCCATGTATGGTGGGGACTTTTTACCATGCTATTTTGTCCCAAGCCTGGATTTCGTCTTGGACCAGTTAAACAAGTATCCCATGGGAGAGCCTTACTGAAGGTGGAGTAGATTCCTCAAAAGACATGCACCTTAGGGCTTCTCGAGGAACCACTATACAGTCCTGTTTTATCCTCACCCATTTTTGAAAGCCTTTCTACTGTTGAATATACAGACAATCCAGCTTGTGCATATAGTACAGTATGTAATACAGAGGGAAAAAAAAAACATACCAGCCAATACTGTGACAAACCATGAAAACACTCTAATCTTTATTCATGCCATACTAATAATGTCATACTAATATGATATGATCAGTCCAATGGTACTTTAGGTTTGGTATTCATGTGTATTGAACAAATAGTTTTAAGTGTTTTAACCACCGCATGTCAAGTCAACTTAACAATACAGGTTGTGACAAAGCAACTGTACAGCATTAATTAGAAAAATAGTATGTCAATAATGCAAAAAAATGCATGTGCAGAACTTAATTTGAAACACGTAGTCATAAATATTTTCATTTTAATGAATCATTATCAATGCTTAAATCCCAATATTAATCTTTTAGTCTATGATTTTTGAGTTTATGCATGAACAGTGCCTAGTGCCTACTGCCTACCATCCCACTTTTTTGCTACTTTCAGTAAGAAACTATGTTTCATCCTTCAAATTCTGTCCATTTTATCAGGAAATAAAAAAAAAAGCTGTTTTGGTGCTCTTTCATGTACTGTATCATAACAGATCACTATACATGCATCAGTTCAAACAGCATGCTCCTATGGTTCACAGCATTGGAAAAGCTAGATTTTTTTAGCCTTAATTTTATTCAATTACAACTGAATTTAATACTGATTTTGGTCCGACTTTGGTTTGGGGACAAATTCTCACTATTAACTATGACTTTTGCCGTATTAAACTTCTAATTTACTACTTATTAATAGCTAGTAATATTGTTGTTTAGTTAAGTTTAGTTATAGGGTGGATTTAGCGATCTAAAAGATGATCATGCAGAATGACACTAATATATGCTTTAGAATTACAAAAACATTTCCATCATGCTAGTAATATGCATGCTAATAAAGAACTAGTTAATAGTGAGAAATTAGTACCCAACTCTTTTTTTGTTTATTATTACTTTATTATATATATATATATATATATATATATATATATATATATATATATATATATATATATACATACATATATATTTTTTATTTTTATTTTTTAAATTTTTTTAGACAGAGGCACAAATTTATTCAGTAAACCACTGTTTAATAAAAAAACACCTAAAAGACCCCTATTATTATATGAACATATACCTGCAACAAAAAAAATGCAGTTTACTGTTAATTGAGTTAAAATGTTTACTGGGTTTTGGTATATTCACTTTGATTAGACATTATAAAGACAAACCGTTTTAAGACAGGGTCTAATGGTTTAAATCTATAGGTTGTTGTTTTTCATTTTTATTTTATTGCATCCAAGAATTACATATTGCCATGATTTTCTTTCTTTCTGGGCAATATGTACAATGAATGTCATATATGGCAACGTTACTCCAGTGCATCTTTTGCTTGTATTTTGAGACATAAAATGATTGTGAGCTGTAGTGCAGTGCCCGTGTCCTTGCAGAAAGCTCTGGCAGCCTGACACCTGGCACAGCTGTGGGAACAGATTAGACGGGCATATGCTGCCTTCTGCATTCTGGAATGCCCATCTTGAGACTGGCAATAAAAGTGGCAAGTAATTTACCTTCCCCGAATCCCCGTCCTATTTACCCAGAGAGTTACACTGTGCCAGACCCAGTCAAGGGTACGATTAATGGAAAATCTTTATGAACAGTAAAGTGTAATCTTATGTTAATGGGTAAACAGGTTCTGTTATAACCAGCTAACATTAAAGATGTTTGTCCTTGGCTGTCGGGCTGCGGTCAATTGCTTTGGTTCCAACAAACTCTTATTGCATGATAAAAGAAGATCTAATCGTACGACACCACTTCAGTGCAATGAATAGTTAATTTATATTTCACCTGCTTTAGCCATCATGCAGGGAATGATGCATCCAGTCCTGAGACTCATTGTCAGGACTTTTACCAGGTCTAAAGGTGACAATGACTCTGCAATGCAGATGCCGCTGTTGCTCACTGCAGTCATTTATCACGTGTGTGATGTAAGCCTGTTTCTAATATTGCCTTATGAGAGCAAGAGAACAGAAAGATGCAATTGATGGAGTCCGGTTTGATGTGTATAAATATTTGTTATATACTGTATATATTATACAAACAATACACAGGCTTTGAACAAAATGTGAACCCTTCATACATCTTTTAAATAGTGTACAGTTGAATGTCATCTATTAGAAAATCTGCCAGTTGTTTCTCTACAAAATTATCCGCAGTAGCACAGTCAGCTGATCTGTATCTCTGTGCTTGAATCATGATTCCATCTTTTCCCCATTTTGGTCTTGCTGTTTGTGATTAAAGTTTTAGCAGTTGCAGCTCTTTCATTGATGTGAAGTTCTCTGTGGTTGATCTTTGTAGAAACAGGGTATACACAGTTAATATTGAGTTTTGTTGTCACTTTTCTGCAGTAGTTCTGTGTTGTTTGTCCACAATCCTTTCTAGTGATTGATGGTCCCTATCATTCACTTTTCTCATTTTCTGATGAAATTCTTCCATGTTTTGTAAATAACTAGGCTATTACTAAATTACAGATGCTCCTGCATAACAAGCTCATATGATTTGTCATTTTTTATCATCTGACAGACCACTTTAAATAAACACTGCTGAACACAACTCAGACTAGAGAATATAGACAATAAAAACATCAAGATAATGCATGAAAAATAATTGCAATTTTTGATTTCCCACTGTAGTATTATTTTAACCCAAGATGACAAATGCTGAAAGGGTCAAACTGAACACGATTTTCTCAAAGTTGAGACCAATGTGCAAAAACAGAAGAAAAAAAAAATAGTTTGAATCAGGCTGCTCCTGAAGGAGGGAACGGAGTCTTCACATCATTGTAAACTAAACAAGCCAACGCATATTGGCATGCAATTATTGCATTCAGCTGCAGCATGAGTATTAGACGACAGCAGGTGCAATGCATATCAGGTCTTTGCTGAGGAGCCGAGCCGGTGACACGGTCACTCAGTGGTGGAAAACAGCCGTGTTGACAAGATGTGACATCTCTTTTCCCTCCTTCATGGAACGAGGGTTACCATACGTAACTGAAACATTTCCTTTCAGTTGGTCACTCTCGATGTCATATTGGATGACAGACGAATTGGGATTCCTACCAAAGCACTATGGATACCTCCCCATCCAGTGCCCTGTGTGAGCCACCTGTGCCACTTTTGGTGTAGGCCAGGGCTCGCAACAAGTAGTTCCATTCACCATTGTTGAAGCACTACCCACTCAATGAGATTAGATAACACTGGTAAAACTTTCCCATTTCACTCAGAACAGGGATGCTGCAGAGGCTCCATCCTTCCTGAAGGAGGTCTCTGGAGCAATATGAACATCCATTTAAGTGCATATGGAAAATTGGAGGTGATTGTAACCCTTTAGGAATGGCAGAAGTCTGCCGGGGGAAACATGGGCTCTGAGGCTATACTGTGGACTTTACACTAATAAGATCCACTTATGTTTCACATATCGAACACAGCCTTCTACCGGTTCTCAAGGATTCAGTGAAGGCCTGGTGCTGGACTCTTTGGATTGGTTTTAACACTCCAAACACTGACACTAACTGGGGCCCCTCAGAGTCACTACCCATTTGAGGTGAGAATACAGGAGGATACCGACTCTACAAAAAGGCTATAGAATCTAGCAAATGTGTTGGGGGTCGCCCAGCCCACCAGGGCTTGGATGGGGCAGAGCAAAGCTAGGGTTGGGTCCGCCTCCTCCCTGAAGGGAGTTGTGGGAACCGAGGCCTCAGAATTACCTGGGAGACAGCCAGCCCAAACTCTAGGCACAAATTGACAACCAAAAATGTTTGCAGGTCCCCTACCCTCCTGATGGAGGCCAGTGCAAAGGCTCAAATTGGCCCTGTTGTAGTGATTTAAGCACTAGAGACAGGTACCAAGAGGGTATTGGAGGGGACGGATGGATTTAAAGGCAGGGTAGGTAAAAAATTTATAAACAACTTTCTTCCAAATTCGTTTAAACTTTCTATATATATCAATGCATAATTAAAATGTAAGTACTCTGATAAAAAGAGTATAAAAGTCGAGTGACTCTAGACCGTTTAATCTGTATTAAACACAGCTCATTATTTCCATTCGGGACAAAAGGATTGGCTTAGGCGACTGTCACTCTCTCGCAACCATGGCAACCACACTTTTGCCACACATGACCTGCCCACTTGCGCGCGTACATTTGATTTGAGGAATTCAAGAGGCACAGATCCTAGGAATACCAAAACAATTGTAGAGAAACAGCAAGCAAAATTCACAGTACCGGCCTATGCAGTTAGTGAAGGCAAACCAGGCAAAAAAAAGGAAGACAGTAACAGTACAAGAAAAGGCAATGAACAAAAAGTCTTTGGATAAACAAAGAAATAAAACGTGAGTTAATATCGGCGTGGCTTTCCAGCGATGCGAGAACTGAGGGAACTCAAGGGGCTGAAAAGTGACCTCCTTGATGGCTTTATTTCTGCTGGACAGGTAAATCTTTATTTTTGTATTTTGATCATACATATTTTTTTGTTTATTTTTTCATGAAGCATGTGTCATTAGCACACGTAGCTGCATAATATAGCTAACATAACATTACTTAGCGAGCCGTAGTAGAGACGATAAATAATCTATAGTCCTAGCTCAAGATGATAGCTATAGCGTGGCTTTGGAAGGAGCCCAGAAGGGAGGGGATGGGGTGAATGGAAATAATGAGCTGTCTTTAAAACAGTCGTGAGAGGTCTACAGACACTCGATTTTTATACTTTCTTTTTCAGAGTACTTACATTTTAATTATGTATTGATATATAAATAAAGTTTAAACAAATTTGGAAAAAAAGTTTTTTATATATTTTTTACCTACCCTGCCTTTAACCTCCTGGACCCTCTAAGGAACCTGATGACCAGGTAATGCTTACCCACCAACTTACCTTCTACAGGGTCATGCTACGCAGCAATCGCAGCAACCTGGACTTTGAGGGTGGGGAGAGACAGCCTTCGCTCCAGCCCTTGCTGCAAAAAGGAGAGCACGACCCTGATTGGGCATCTTCGGCGGTCTTCTTTACGAGAGGCTCTGATCAGCAGCAGCTGAATGCAATAGTTGCATGCCAATGTGCATTAGTTCGTTTAGTTTACACTCAAAGTAGATTGGTCTATCGAAGTGATATCCCAATACCAATTCTAATTCGTCAGTCATCCAACGTGATGTCTAGAATGACGAACTGAAATGGAACGTCTCGGTTACGTACGTAACCCTCGTTCCCTGATGGAACGGAGACGTTATGTCTACCGACAAATGGGGTCTCACTTGGGAGGCCAATCATCTCTTAATTTAAGAGAAAACGCCAATGAAAATTGGCTAGTGGATTAACACACCTGAGCCACTCCCATGCCGACGGGTATAAATAGGGCGACAGGTGCATCCACCCATTAGGTTTTATGCTAAGGAGCCGAGAACATGTCCCGGCAACAGTGAATGGTTCAAGGTTGTGGCATGAGGACATAACGTCTCCGTTCCCTCCATCAGGGAACGAGGGTTACGTACGTAACCGAGACGTTCCCTATCTGTCGGTCACTACGAGTTATGTCGACCGACAAATGGGGTCCTATGGAAAACGCCACAACCTGAACCTCGTCACAACCCTGTGGCGCTGCAATTGTTGACAAGCCCTGGCGTGCCACAAAAGCTACGCTTAAGGTCGTAACCTTCCCAAAGCCCCAGCGCAAATTCACTGACCTTGGTACCGAAGGGGCCAAAGGGTGAGTACATCGCTGCTGGAGAAGGCCATGCTGCTGTTCCGCCCACATAAAGTTAATGGAAGGGATTTCAACCTTCAGAGAAAGACTGCTTCAAATCTTCCCTATTTGTTCTTTCAGCTGGCAAGACATTGGGGAAGCGAGCCTTAGGAAGAGGTCGCTACAGAGACCACATCCTACCCGTAGGGAGGTGACATGTGGGTAACCGATATGGACTGACCCGGGGGGCAGTACTACATATGGAAGGGGTCTCTGAGGCAGGTCCTACCTTGGAGTAGGGATGGAACGGCTGCCAGAAGAGACTGACGGAACGGGTCTGCCAAGGGAAGACATGGGTTTGCCAAGAAGGAAACCTTACCGTGGAAGAATACACAAATGGGATTACCCGTAGGGAACCAAGCCATATGAACACCTAGCCCAGTACAGGGGCTGACCGGATCTCCGGGCATGCTAACGCCAGTACTGGGCCTGGCGACAGACTGCTCCGCCAAGTCTGACTGCCGAGGGTGCTGGAGGATGCTCGACCAGGGTACGCCAACCGGTGAACTCTACTGGGAGAAGACAGGCGCTCGCATCCCCGTGTTAGGGGGAATGGCGCAGCAAGCGTGACACCCAGCCAGCCCTCCCCTCATTTACCTGTTACCCAACACACGGGAAGAAACCGGCTCTACACGGAGGTTGTAAAACCTCGCAAAGGTGTTAGGTGTCGCCCAGCCCGCACCTCGACAGATGTCTGCCAGAGAGGCGCCGTGCGCCAGCGCATAGGAGGGGGCCACACTCCGTGTGGAGTGGGACCTCACCCCAGGGGGCACTGCTCGCATTGGGAATGGTAAGCCAAGGCGATGGCGTCCACTATCCAGTGGGCCAACCTCTGCTTGGAGACAGCCTTCCCCTTCTGCTGACCTCCAAAACAGACCAGGAGCTGCTCAGAGCTTCTAAAGCTCTGGGTGCGGTCCATGTATATGTGAAGTGCTCTTACGGGACACAGCAATGACGGCTGTATCTGCCTCCTCCAGGGCCAGCGCTTGCAGGTTCACCACCTGGTCTCGGAAGGGAGTGGTGGGAACCTTGGGTACGTATCCAGGCCGGGGTCTCAGGACAACGTGAGAGTAGGCCGGCCCGAACACAAGGCACTCTTCACTTACCGAAAATGCTTGGAGGTCCCCGACCATCTTGATGGAAGTGAGCGCGATCAGGAGCGCTGTCTTGAGAGACAGGAACTTAAGCTCGACTGAATCCAGTGGCTCAAAGGGACCCCTCTGAAGTCCCGCCAGGACAATAGAGAGGTCCCAGGAGGAAATCAGGGGTGTCCTAGGAGGATGTAACCTTCTGGCACCCCTCAGGAACCTAACGATCAGATCATGCCTCCCCAGGGACCGGCCGTCCACTGCATCATGATGGGCTGCAATGGCAGCCACATACACCTTCAGGGATGAGGGTGACAGCCCATTCTCCAGCCTTTCTTGCAGGAAAGAAAGCACGACTCTGACCGGGCATCTCCGGGGGTCTTCTCGGTGTGAAGAACACCAATTCGTGAACAGACTCCACTTCAGAGCATAGGCCTACCTCGTAGAAGGGGCTCTAGCCTGAGTGATAGTGTCTACCACCGCTGGGGGCAGATCACTTAGGTCTGCCGCGTCCCATCTAGAAGCCACACGTGGAGGTTCCAGAGATCTGGATGCGGGTGCAAAATGGTGCCAAGCCCCTGAGAGAGAAGGTCTCTCCTCAGGGGGATGCGCCAGGGAGGGGCTGTCACGAGGAGCATGAGTTCCGAAAACCATGTCCGGGTGGGCCAGTAAGGCGCAACCAACAGGACCTGTTCCTCGTCCTCCCTGATCTTGCACAGTGTCTGTGCGAGCAGGCTCACTGGGGGAAACGCATACTTGCGTAAAGCCCGAGGCCAGCTGTGTGCCAGTGCATCTGTGCCCAGGGGGGCCTGGGACAGGGAATAGTACAGCTGGCAGTGGGAGGACTCGTGGGAAGCAAACAGGTCTACCTGGGCTTCCCCGAATCAACTCCAGATCAGCTGGACCATCTGGGGATGGAGTTGCCATTCCCCGGGGAAAGTGAGCTGTCGTGAGAGTGCGTCGGCTGCACGATTGAGCTCCCCCGGGATGTGGACAGCACGCACCGACTTGAGCCACGTCTGACTCCAGAGGAGGAGATGGCGGGCGAGTTGAGACATGCGACGTGATCGTAGACCGTGAGTGGATGCACCTGTCACCCTATTTATACCCGTCGGCACGGGAGTGGCTCAGGTGTGTTAATCCACTAGCCAATTTTCATTGGCATTTTCTCTTAAAGTCAGAGGTGATTGGCCTCCCAAGTGAGACCCCATTTGTCGGTCAACATAACTCGTAGTGACCGACAGATAGGGAACTGTACCAGACCAGACTGTGGATGTGTGTATAAGGCCAGAACCAATCAACCATGGGTATACTGCACTGCACAATTTAATTGTCAATTTAATGTAAAGCATCATTATAAAAATCACTTAAAAACAACCAATAAAGTGGGGTTGAGTGAAGAATAAAATAAGGGTGTAGAATAAAGGGTTGAGTGAAGAATAACAGGCGGTTGCATATAAATGCAAATAAAGTTGGTAGTTTATTTAAATTGAAGATATTATGACCAAAGGCTAGCAACATTCAAAGTTGAATGCAGCTTTTAATATTTCTTTTCTAGATAAGCACATGCAGAAATAAATCATTTTGACATTTGCATCACATAACTAGCTCCATACGTTTATCAAAGGCATTTTTATCTCACGTTGGCAACACTATAGGTAAGGTTTAGTAAAGGGTTTAGTGTAGGTGTTTGCTATTTTCAAACAAATCTGTTTATTATTATTATTTAGGTTGAGAGCATTAACTTTTTAATTCATTTCTGAACTGCTGTGATACATACATCTACCAGCATAATAAAGCATAGACAGATTCACATTCATACGTTTCATATAAAACTGACTCGCTGAATGTTTCAGAACATGAAACATGCAGGAGGAAAATCATATCATTTTGCTGAAACATCGCCCTGGGAACAAATTTCCAGTGAGTGTGGATTGATGACATTCCTCTAAACACTACGACGTACATGATGTTGCACACTGTCAGTTTGAATAAACATTACAACACACAAGAAAATATAATTCCTTCGGAATGTGACAGCTCACATCTTCTCCAGTTTTCCACTATTGGTCTCACATCTTCTCGTCAGGTGAATTCACCAAACTTCAAAATGCCACCAAACAAACTGGGTCAGAGATTGCATATTCTACCCGACCTTAAAAGCCTTGGCATCCATCTAAAAAGCTCTATGATGAAGAGCATATTAAAAACACGGATCAAGACAAGACAAAACCATTCAAAACAAAAAGTTTAATTAGATTATAATATGCTTAATTTTTTATTCTTTATTATTACTACTATTATTACTACTATTATTATTATTATTATTATTATTATCACATTCCATTTGAATGGTTTAATTAAATTGTAATAGTCAAAGGTTATATATAGATAGATAGATAGATAGATAGATAGATAGATAGATAGATAGATAGATAGAACTATGAAATGTTGTTTTTTTTTCTCCCCAGAAAATCTACTTTTGATTTATTCATTAATTCCATTTTTATGACTTGATTTTTGCGATTCCTTCCGCGTTTTATGAATCATGAAAATCATTGGGCCATACATAAGTCCTACTAACTGTGCCATGTTAGTAATTCAAAAGGATCCTACAGAATTAGCTATGAATATAGTTCTCAGTATTTATAAGATTAAAAATGGTCTCTGTCTCATATAACCTTGTTATTTGTACATGCTGTGACTATACAGATCACAACATGTAAATAGGAAAATGTTTGCATTATTTTGTCACTTATTGGGATTACTATGCTAACAGTATCCCTTTGCATCCAGTCTTTGTGCTAAGCTAGGCTAGCAGTGGGTGCGTCAAATAACACTTACAGAACACACAGAAATGAAAAAGGTATGTATGGACTTATCTAACTCTGGTCGATACTGTGAATAAGCTAAAGTCTCAAAAAGTCAGAGTGTTCCTTTAAATTCCTTGCTGTGTTTGCTGCACAAGCACAGAATCAACACTTGAGACTTTTGTCTGCTGTTTTCTCCCTGGGTATTTACACTCACAATAAACATTCACTGGATTTAAGGAAGGCATAACTTATCCCCTTATCATTTAAATAAGGAACAGCTCTCATGTACAGCTGTGTTCTGTAAAATCCACTGCTTTCTAACAGGTCACCTGACAAGTATCTTCTTAAGTGACTGTTTAAGGCACATTACACAAGCTCCAGTCGCAACTACATTAGCACTGATTAAAACGCCATTAAGCTAACAACGTGCCATTCTTCTCTAATTAAAGCGTCTGTGTTTCATGATCATGTTACTGCACACTTTGCCCTTCCAGCTCCTAAATCTACCTTATGATCCACACAAAACACTACAGCTGAGGAATTGTGTCAAGATACTCCCACTGGCCAGTCTTTAACCCTTCCTTCGCTACTGATGGAATTTTCCAAAATTTATGAGACAACGCTTCCCTGTCATCGACAGAATTTTCTGGCTTTCTGTTTTTTCACTGTTATACGTGCTGTACCGCATCTTCTGAAAACGTACTGAATCCAGACAGACGACGAAGCAACAGAAGCAAGTGAGTGCATACAGTATGTAATGATACAGGAACTGTTTTCTTCCTGTCACCTGCATGTGATATTACTTTAATTACCAGTACAAGACACTAGGATAACAGGAGGTATGAACTGTAAATGTCACATTAATAATATTGCTGATATGATTTATCTGCAGATAACCATTGACTTCCATAGTATGAAAAAAAAACACTATGGAAGTCAATGAGGAGCAGCAACTGTTCGGTTACCAGCATTTTCCAAAATATCTTCTTTTGTGTTTGAGGAAAGAAAGAAACTCAACCTGAGTAAATGATGACAGACTTTTCATTTTTGGCTGACCTATACCTTTAATAACTAAAGAGTAAGATCATTAATGTGTACAGTAATGAGCGAGACTACCTTACTGAGTAAATATTATTTGTATTGTTTCTTAAGGTTGAATAGATTAGCTGTTGTTGTAGTATTTCCATGATTGTTGTTGACCTTTTTAATCATGAACTAGTTCTTAGCTGTGATTTGCTAATGAACTGGGGGCTAGTCAACTCTTATGAATTCTGCTATTGAATATCATATTAAAATAATATCATATACTGCATGCCCCTTCGTGCCGCACAAAATGTGTCATTAAAACTTTATCATGTGATATATCTACAAATACACACAAACACACATATATTTTTTGTAGAATTTCACTCATTACACGTTTTTAATGACATATTTTGTTTGGTAATGTAAAAGGCAAAATGTTACTCGATCAATCCTAAATCCAAATAAACATTAGTAATATTGGTGCTGGACTAACAAACACCACTTGTGTTTGATGTAATGGCACTAACAGATTTTCTTTTAAATGTGTGACTCATATAGAGGCAGCATTTTCCTAAATCCTCACTTCTGAGTGGATTGCAGTGTAGTGTGTGCATGCGCCACAATCCAGGCCTGTTTTACCTCACGATCAATCTCACGTGTCAATACACCAAGTGAAAGTAATTGGGTCTTTTGTGCACAGGTGTAAGTTTAATTAGGTTGACTGCGTGGATCTATATTTTGCCGGCATCAAGCAGGGACAGACCTTTCCAGATGTCATTTGACGAGGCATCAGCAAACTCATAAAAACATCTGAGATGGTGAGCCACCGTTATTATTGTGATTATTTTCATGTTGGGGTTTGCTGAGTAATTCAGTGACAATTCTTCGGTAAAAGGGCCAAGTTAAGTCCACCGTTTGCCTTCAGGGGAGCAGACGTGTTTTATAATGAGAGAATGGTTTCATTTCTCCAGAGGGAAAAGCCATTAGATTGAAACACTGTTCATCTGACACTGAAAGCCATTCACGTCTCATCACCCATAAATAGACTACTTTGCACAATTTTCTCTCTTCTGGCCTGATCTGAAGTGTGAGCCCACATTAAAGGAGTTAATAGATATTTGCGGTGTAACAAAATGCCAACATGTTCTGCTGTTAATGTTAACTAACTGTCAGACAGCTTTATGTGAAAAATAAGCATCACCTTTGGGATACTTGTTCATGAATGATCAAATCAAGAAGGTCTTGTCTTTGATTTGAGAGTCATAAAGTTCATGTGACTTTTCATTAAAAGAAGCATAATGGTTACTGCATCAAATCAAGTCCTCTGCTAAAATGGCACATGGAAGCAGCCTCATGGTGACTTTGAAACTAAATAATAAGAGCATCATACTACGAGATATGCTGAGTTACAGCCGAGGTGAAGTGAGGCGACGACCCGGGAAGCGCAGTCTCTCATCTTTCTTCAGAAATCTCTCATTCATCGCTCGGCGCTCTCAGAGGACAGCCTCACCTGAGGACGGTGTCATTCAAAGGTGACAGCTCTGAGAACTACCTGTGAAAATATTATATTTATACGGATGAGATCCTGCGTGACTGACAGTGTCATTTAGAGGGATTCAGCCAATGTCTTCAATCAGCACACACTGCGTGTTTACATTTACTCGCTTTTATTGACGTGATCCAATCAAGATATAGAGAAGAACACATTTACCTCAGCAGGCTGAGTAATGATTAGAAAAGACACCAAAATGCTGATAATATACTTTTGTAAGGTAAAAAAATGTTCTGGTAGAAAATTACCAGTCATGTTTGTTATTAAATAAAATAAAATAGAAAATGAAAATGAAAATAGAAAAAAAAATTTTTTTTAGCCAGTTTAGTACATTTGATGTACCAAAATAATGTCAACTGAAATTAGAATAAATAAAAACTCTACAGACATACGTAAAAAAAAATATAAAAAAATGGATAAAAACAACAAAGTTAAAATTCAACATATAAAAGAAAAACAATATAAACTAACATAGCAATAACAAATATAGAGAGACTTTTAACTTACTATTTGATAAAAATTCTACAATTATTTCAGGAGAATCCTTTTTTTAAAAAGCCCATTAATATAATTTCTGAATAAAAACACCATCTAGTATCATTTAAAAATCGACATTGTATTAAAATACGATTATTACATGAATCACAAACTTTTTTTCTCTTCCCTTCTCAATAATTATGAATGAGTGAGTTTTGTGTGACCTATTTGCAATCTTTTAAACAGAACCTGCTCAAGTCTATTTTCCAAATAATAAGTTAACTTCATGAGTGTAAATGTTCTGGGTTCGCAAAATGTTTTAAGAAAAGCGCAAATCAATGCAATGCACAATTTAAAATACAGGTAAAACACCTGTCGAAAACATCTATACAGAAATTCTTTATTAAACTGTTTCGAAAAGGTATTTTAAATCTCTAGACAGATTTAACAGTTAACAGACAATGACAGCAGTTATATTATAATCTTATTCTCAATATAATATCAAAAACGAAACCTTGACTACTCTTGATTATGATGCATAAGGGGTGTTTAAAAGAACCCATAAATGTTTTTATTTAGGCTGGGAGAAAGCACAGTCCAGGTCCCAGAGCAGTTCCTCAGAAATGGAGCACATGCAGCTATCTAATCTAGGAGCATGTTGTTGATGCTCAAGGACAACATCACCTCCACCCATATTGAAGAGAAGGGCGAAATTTAATTGAGAGCAGCATTTAAGAAAGTCAGAGAACTATGGCAATGTCAACACGCAGCTATGTCAACCTAGCACACGATCCCTGGAGTCCCTTTCTCAAGTCATCAGGAGCAGCATGATATGTTTGTTTCCAACAAGCACATTTCTGATGCAAATGTCTTGGCGTCAGAGCACGAGGTGAGAGGACTTGTCAAAGTCACAGGAGAAAGTGGGGTTATCATAAAAAAACAAGCATGAAGACCACAAGGGCAATTTCTGCCCTAATATACCGTTTCCCCCTCAAGACACACATGACCTCAACGCTAGATGATTGCCAGCACAATATGAAAGCAGCCATCTCGAAGTCACCTTTCCATGATGAAAACATGAGAGAAGTCATTGGTGAAAGAACCATATACCCTAGAAAAGATGTTAGCTATGAGGTACAATAATGCTAAAAACAGATCTCTTTGTTTTTATGGCTAATCATTTTGTGTGATCTGCTGCATACTCCTTATGCCACCAAATCTGTGACCAACTGATGTATTCACTGAAATAAAAAGCCCACACTTATTAAATCAAAAGCCTGAAATGTCATTCCCTCGTACTCTTAATATAAACATGAATGTAACCTGTATTCAACTGATCATAATGCTGTTTAATTCAAAGCTAGATTTAGGAAATACAACTTTGTCACTAATACCTGAAAACATGAGGTGAGTTACAAGTCAGGATCTAGTATATCCTACTACAGTATATGCAGCGGAAGAAGCTTGCAAAGAAGAGTTTGGAAGGAAAATGAAAATCCATCTTAAACCAGTTTAAATTGGTCCAGGCTGATTTTTGCTGGTTAGAGCTGGTACAGTGCTGATATACACTGCTGGCTCAGCTGATAGACCACCTAAGCAAAACTAAACTGGTTTAGCAACCCTGTTTCCATGCTGGTCCCAGGCAAAACAGCATCCCGTGCTGGTTAAAACTTGCAAAACATACTTTATACTAGTGTCCGGACCCATAAGAAAACACGAATCAACATAGCTTACATTGCATTATACCTGTCAGATGCACAAAACAACTGAATGTTGGTAACAATTTCTAAACAATTTACAGCTTTAGTCTATTTGCCTGGTCTGTTTGTATGAATAGCATTTTTAAGTTATTCTTTCCATCATAATCTGATATGAATAGCAGTCTGGTGCATATAGATTAAGCGAACATCAGATTCATCGGTGCAGAATACCAGAGCCAAAGCACAACCCACATCTTGACTGAAACAATGTTTCTCCACGAGTACCTGGTAGTTTTGTTCTTCAACCGCTGGGTTTACAACGTGCTGCTTCAACTCATTTTTAACACCATTTTCAATGATAACATTTCATAACATTTTAAATGTTGACATATTTTGCTAAGATGCAATTTTATATTTTAGACTTTTATTGTACATAAATGAACCATATTTAGACAGTTTGTGAACCCAGTCTTCAGACAATAAACTATAAAAAATACCATTGAAGCACACTTTTTTTTAACTTATGTAGGTTACGTATTTCCTTTGCATATTTTATACGTTGTAAACTTAAACATTCCTTCATATATTCAGATAATGTAATGTATGTAGTTGCCAATAATATACTGTATTACCTTATAAGCTAAGCATCATATATGGATAGTAATGTACTGTAAGTCATGTATCACATTTCTGTATGAGCATGCTTAGAAAATACACATTTTGATCAATTAAATATGTGTAATCAATGATGAGTTAAGATCTCAGAGAGATTGTGTTTGAAGAATAGCCAGTAGCCACACACCTCATGGATCAGAAAGGAATGACAGACTTATACAACTAAAAGGCTTGATCACTCCAGAAAAGCATTGTGTTATCTCTTTCAAAGCCCTGTTCTGCTCCGAGTGCTGGATGCAACGCTGTGTTTGAAAAACAAACAGATCCCATCCTCCTCGTTTCTAAATGTCTTTTAAACACATCACAGCTTCTCATAGGCTCTTTAATAAAGCAGAAAATGCATGCTTCATTTTCTCCCCATGCTGAAAAATTCAGCATAAACACACCATTAATTTAATATAGGACTAAGCTGGTTTATGCAATATTTGAGGTTGTTTTTTATTTATTATTTTGCATTTTAGGGGACTTTATGGGATTATATTTATACATAGTTGAAATCCATTTATTGAGAATAGACCTGAATGTTTCAAATCATGCATCTTGCCTTTGGTCTCTTTTTAAAGAAGACACTTGGCAGATTACTGCTGAAGAACAAAGGTTATAAACAAAAACAACAAAAAAAGGGGAACATTTATATAAATGTATATAAATCTAAGTGTATTCTGTATGAAACATAAACACAAACACATGCAAATGCAAGAAAATCAAAGACATAAATAAGCAAGTTGTGTACCAAATTTGAAGTTGATATCAAAAAAAAAAAACAAAAAAAAAAAAGCTTTCAGTTAGACCAAACTTGTAATTTCCTTTCATTCCCGATGTGGAGTCAAGTGCTTTTTTCCCCATGTGTTTCATAATGAAGTAAAAAGTTATAAAAAGCCAAAACGTAAAAATTATTCAGTCAGAATTGATCAAAGCACACCAGAGGATCAAGCTAGTACATTTTTAGAAACTATTTTTCAGCTTCTTGTGGCATGTACAGTATGTCAGGAATCCAAAAAGTGTGTTATTGTGTTACTGTGTTATTACTGTCCCTATACACTTTATTGGGCCAGTAAATGACAAAAAGTACACATTTCTACCTAAAGGGTCCATATTAGTACCTAACAGCTACAAAAGTGTACCTTATAAAAATGTACCTTTGAAAACTCATCTTTTGGGTTAATATCCACTTGCATTACATGGGCTTGCTTTATATGAACTTCAGATGTGGGTCAGCATGAAGATGAGTTTGCTCTAACGGTCTATAATCCTTATAGAGGTTATTGGCACCTCTGCACCTTGCTAAGATGATACTGCATCTTTATAAACAAATACATTTCAGTAACACACAGTGTTTCTCTGCCAGCTGTGCAATAGCAATGCCATGCCTCTTCATAATAAAGGTCCAGCATTCCCTCTGCATGCTGATATAAGCAGCTTCATCAGGGCTGAGTGAAATGCACTGCAGTTCCTCTCCTGCTGTGATCAAACAGGATCGGGTGATGAAGGGCTGCAGAGAGATGCAGCGCTGCTTTTAATTTCAGGCGTCCGTGAAGGTGAAAGTGCATGAGGACGATCAGTTCAGCTCAAACCCACCAAGCAGCCCACCTCACCCGAGCCTCATCCATCACAGACACAATGCTCTGCCTCCAGTAATGATGTATGGCCAGAGAGGTCAGTGACAGGTCATTGTGAGGGTCATTGATCAGTGGCAGGAAGCATCCATTCATTAAGACACAGACGGCAGGTGAGCCTCAATCACTGGACATAAAAAGAAAGAACTGATTGTTCAATAAATTTTGTAAGCGAATGGTTCAAACTGTTTCGAAACACTCATATTTCACAATGCAGGCTACATATGAACTACACTTACTATGTAGCTTCCTCAACACCTTTCATACTGCATCATAACAAACAGCATAAACAGTCCAAATCTATAAGTCTATTGAAGTCTGATTTAACCCTTGTTACACAGAGGACAAAAATGTCTGAGTTAAAAACTAAGACAGTTTCACGGATTCACAGATTTTTTGCTATTTAACTATTTAAATATTGTTTAAACTATTCAAACTATTTCAAATATTGTTTGCACAATGCCACTGCTGAGTTTGTTAATGTTTCTATATACTACATACTAACCAGAATGTATTTGGGATTATTCCAGTTTTGAGTGGACAAGTTGATTATTAGAAACAATATTCATTTTGATGCATTTTTATTTTTGGGAAATGGCAGATTAAGAAAACATATTTTGAAGCCTTGATACAGTACCTTATAAACAAGAATGCATGACTTTATGCTTAAAATGATAAAAATAAATTAGTGTATGCCCTTATTGCCCTTAATTGTAACTATGTTATGTTATGTTATGTTATGTATAAATTTACACACACACACACACACACACACACACACACACACACACACACACAAAAAGTCCCAAAGACATAATGGTTAACACAGGTGTATTTTCATCACATCTTCCTCTTCCACTAGACAATGATTGTCTTCATTGGTCAAGGCCAGTTTATGGCCATCACTACTTCTCTGCTTTACCAGACTGACTTTTCTGAAATGGGACGTGGGGTTTGCATTAGGGAAGACATTTTCACACAGGCGAGAGGAGACAAAAAATACAGCAGCAATGTTCGTTAGCCAACCTATCAATCATTTCCCACTGGGATCCTCTTCAAACTGCTTTATTTATAACTCCTTAAGAAAGGATGAGTGAGCTGTGAGGATGCCGGTTACATTTGTGACCATTAGGATTCACAAGATAACAGAGCCTTTCCATGTGTGAGAACAGCCTTTCTGAGAATTTCACTGGCAATTAAGATGAGCTGTAAATCACAGGGACAGGTTACTCTGTGAGTGTTGATATTTTACTCAGGTGAATATGTTTTCCTCCAGTAAACTCAAATGAGAGGCAGCAGATAAGAGCGGCTAATGAACTTCCTCTGTGGAATAACAGATAACTGTTCTGTCTGGCGTTAGTCTGCCGGTTAGTTCAATTAGAAAAAGACAAAAGATGATCATAGTGCTTCATAAAAGCTGATTAACATTCATGTCCTTGAAAGAGCACAGTTACGCGTTATTGCATCACTAGACAAGGACGCAATAATGACTACTAGCTGAGAAACGTGGTGTCCAATCATGCAGATTTTTATGTTTGTATTTATTTTTTATTGTTTGTCTGCATGACTTTTTCATTCTATCGGTGAATCAAAGCAAATGTGAGCACTACAGAATTTTTCTCCAACAGCATTATATACAAATAAAATAAATAAAAAATATACAAAATACATGATTCAGGAGAAGCATTACTGCAATATGGAGAACTGTTCTGTACAGTCAATTCCTCAGACAGATCACAGAAATGGGCCACATTAATATTTTGCTCCTTGGGTTTTACTTGTGTCATTAAATGTACTCTCCATTTACATTTGCTCTAAAACAATGTTTGTTTGTTTGTTTTTTGATTATTTTGTCTGTGTTTATGCAATTCTAATATTTCATCCTGATTTTCTTTCATAAATAAATGTCATCACTGAAACATGATAAAATGGCAATATTTAATCCCAGTGTCATTTAAACATAAAATCATGTATTTATTGCTAATAGGCTTTCATTGTATTGCCAATTTCTACACAATGGCATCATTTCTTGAAGTTTGGCCTATGGAGAAAATTGAGTGTGTCACTGGTAGGTTTTGTGTGTGTGTGTGTGTGTGTGTGCGTGTGTGTGTGTGTGTGCGTGTGTGTGTGTGTGTGTGTGTGTGTGTGTCAAAAAGAATGCTGTTTCACTGACTTATCCAAGAATAATAAAATAATTATGATCTGCTTATCATTTAGTATATGGAACATATTTTATTTGTAGTTGTGTGAGTGTGTGTGTTTGTTTTTTTAATGAAAGAACTGTGACATTATGTAAACACACTGGCAAATTGGGGGGTAACTTGTTTTCTTTTTTGTAGTTTTGATCAGGACTGATGTTGGCAAAAAAAAAAAAAAAAAAACTATGTCAGTGAAAGCGGCAAAAAAAAAAAACTTGATTTAGATCTTGCAGCATTACTGAGATGCTCCATTAAACCTCACAGGTTCACAATTATCTTCAAAATGTTCTTCACAAGCCATTTCTAAAAACTGAGCTAGCTGATATGATTTTAAACAGAGCTCACATCTCCATGAATGCCTCACTTCTAGATTCATAATAATTTTGTCTCATGAGTTCAGTAGGCATATACAGTATAAGTCAGCAGTGATGCACAAATCAGTGGTGTGTACTTGCTAAATGTCACAAAACACAGCTTCAACTATTTCTACGAAATATTGTTACCCAGTTCTCCAATGCACTTTGATGAAATCAGGAGCCAAACATGGTTAATAGCACTGGCTGTATAATTAATTAACACATAGTGCTGCAATTTGAAGCCCACAACTGCCTTCCAGACCCTCGAGTGACAGAACGGCTGCTTGAGTGTTAGTTTGGAGAAAGCCAAAGAACTCCACTGCTGCCAGCCGATAAACATGGTGGAAATCAATGACAGTAAGCTGACATCTTTTGGGACTCATTAAGTTTAACGGTTGCCTTGTGTGTTGTGTAACAGCGAAGGGAAATTTCTAACGACTGTAAGAACATCTGCTGAAGGAGTTCCTCTAGTATACAGGAATCACGCGTCTGAAAGCATTGCTTTTAGTCGAGTATATTGTGAAACCAAGGCACATTTAAATAAATTACCAAAAGCAAAAAGCTGCCAGGGGTGGTACTTTTTTCAAAAGTAAATGTTGTACCTTTTAGGTGCTAATATGTAAGCTTTAGGTACCAATATGCATCTTTATGGTACCAATATGCACACTTTACATACAAAGGTGCTTCTTTTGAAAAGATAATGTCCCATTGACAGCTTTTCCTGAGAGTGAAACAAGTTAGAACTCAAGAAAGTCTATGATCGGATCATTAAAATGTGACTTAATTGACATTTATAAAAGACAGAAGGCAATACACATTGGGCCAGTGTTAAATTATTTTAGTCCAGGGATGTCTGGTATTGCTCAGCTCCATTATATTTTGCCGTATGTTATCCTGAGCCAGACACTTATGTCTGAAGTACATGTAAGGTTACTGTGTGTGTCTCTGGTGTTGTGTGGGGAACAGCATCACTGTGAGCCGCAGAAGGTCAGCGGTGTCAGTTCCCCGGTTCCACGTGTTCTCAAAGTCATCACATTCAAATCTCTCTTCCCTGTGTGTCCTGCGATAGAAAGAACAGACCGGGAGAAGAGCATCTACTGAGTAAACAGCATGAGACGGAGCTCCAGTCCACACATGAATAGACACAGGATTCAGTGCTTCACCAGACAAGCACAGAGCAGATCATTTACTCTAGGGCTGGGTTGATAATATCAGCTTATCAATCTTCGTTTTGATGAAGCAGTATTGATTCTCAAATCCTAAAATCGATCTTCGATGAGGATCCATTAGAAAACACTCACCAGACATGCGGCTATACTGCTATGTGCTTGTGCAAAAATACAGTGTGTGTACAGTACAGTATATATATACTGTTCAAAAGTAAGGTTTTTTAATGTATTTTAAAGAAGTTTATTCTGCTCATCAAGGCTCAGAAATTTTCACAATATTACAGTTTTTTTATTATTCAAATGTAGCCTTGATTAGCAGATTATATATATATAATATATATATATATATATTCAACTGCTATAGGCCCACCTCACCCCAGAACTGAACTTGAGATATGTGAAGGCATAGTGGACATATATAAAGATTTTGATTGTCTATCATATTATAATATATAATATATATTTATTCTACTTCATTTTAGTGTGTGTGTGTGTGTGTGTGTGTGTGTGTGTGTGTGTGTGTGTGTGTGTGTGTGTGTGTGTGTGTGTGTGTGTGTGTGGTTCAGGGAAGGCAGAGCTCTAGCGCCCTCTATATAGGCCAGGTGAACAATACACCTGTGTGTGTGATGCAAAGCAGAATTTTCTATTTAAAAAAAAACTATTTTAAATAAATGCTGTTCTTTCAAACTTTCTATTCATCAAAGAATCCCGAATAAAAGGGTTATAAGCAGCACAACTGTTAAATATTATATATAAATATTAAGCAGCACAAATGTTTCCGACACTGATAATAAATCAGCATTAAAATGATTCCTGGAGGATTATGTGACTCCGAAGACTGGAGTAATGATGCTGAAGAAATTTCAGCTTTGCATGAAAGGAATAAATTATATTATAAAGTAAGTATTTTATAAAGAAAATTGTTATTGTTAAATATTAATAATATTTCACAAGATGAAAAAATGATCAAATGGGCCCTACATGCAGTCTTGAGGAGCATATAACATATTTAAAGACAAAAATAAATAACATACTGATCTCAAATAACTTACTATTGTTCAAATTGTAATACCTGTTTGATGGTGTTTTTTTTTTTTTTTTGTATTCAGCACAAACAATAATATGTGAGTAAGACTGATCTATGTTTAGCTCTGAAAGTGAGTCGAGAAACACTGGAGCTTCAAGAATGATTGCACACTGACACCTAGTGTTTCTCTGTGGAACTACGATCAATGTTCTCTTGAGCTTCAGATCTTCTTTAAAACTGATTCTTATTATTTACTGTCTCAAAACATGTTTTTTTTTTTTTGCTTGTTTGTTTATTAAAGGATTCCTCACCCCTTTAATTAAACTCATGCACCTGGTGTTTTTTGAAGCACGATGAGAAATTAATTCTGAAGGAAGTGTCTCTGGACCAGGAATCCCCAAGACCTTCTTGTTAGTGGAACTGTTCCTACTACTTCATCCAGTAGGCTTTCAGTTTTTACTCAGAGTCAGAATCAGAGTTTTACTGCCAACTCTAATGACTGATGACATGTTGACTGTTCTATGACTGTTCTATTATATATATATGTGTGTGTGTGTGTGTGTGTGTGTGTGTGTGTGTGTGTGTGTGTGTGTGTGTGTGTGTGTGTGTGTGTGTGTGTACTGTATCAATATTAATATAGATAAATATTAGTGCTGTCAAATGATTCATCTCATCCAAAATAAAAGTTTCATTTTCACACACACACACACACACACACACACACACACACACACACACACACATACTACTTATGTTCCTTCTACAATCTTCATATTTTATTCCTGCAAAGATGACAAAAGAATATAATTGCTGTCCTGTTTTAGACCATACATGAGGGAGGACTCAGTCTTGAGACACAGCTCAGACCTCACCCGTCTGAAAGACCTCGATTATCTGGTTCAGGTGTGTTTAATGAGGTTTGGAGCTCAACTCTGCAGGACAGTGGCCCTCCGAGAGCAGATCTGAAGATTTGCAGTTGTGCTCGAAGGCAAAGAAATGTTAAAGAGATGTATAGAATCTGAACATGACACACAATTATTGGGAAGTGCTTCTTTCCCTTTTATGATCCTTTAATTCTCCTCTGTCTGGACTCGGAGAGCTGCTCTTGTGATCTATAATGCATATTGTGAAGAGCAGTTTGAAATAATTTCCAAAGCAGATGAGATGAAAAAAGCATCCATTTAATGGCCTTAAATATTCTCTGTCAACTTGGCGGGGCTTTGAACGTGCTGCTGAATATTCAGATGCCGACACATCTCTTGTCCTCAGCTGATCAGTGATAGAGAATCATTAAATAACAAGTCATGGCTTGATTTTACATCGGGACCTGACCTGCGACGGATGTTAATGCTCATTATTGATGCATTATTGGTAAGAACCATCCTGAGCTCAGATCATTTGATTGAACACAGCCTCCTAGTTTCTACAGTAATTAGCCTACTGAACATTAGAAATAGCTGAAGACTTAGCATATGTGTATTACTACTCTGGATAACAATCACACGCACATTACAATTTACACGTCAAAGCTGTAGTTCCCAAATTGTTATGGATCATCTGGGAATCATGGGGATATGTGTGTGAACACAGAACTTCACCTGACTTTCCAGCAGATGTCAGACAGCTTTAGATTTGTCACATGCAATGTTACATGGATCATTGATTTAAAAAAGCTATGTCTTATTTATAAACATTGATGTGAATATTAGACTACTTTGATTTTTGTTTCTGTGCATTTGACAAAGTTTAAAGGGAATTTACCATGATTTATATGAAGTTCCACAAACCATGCTCACGTTTACATGCAGGACATTTGATTGAATGGATGATTACATTTTACATATTGTCGGCACAAGTGATGTATAATTGTGGTATTTTATTTGCAGTAATAATAGTGTGTCACAGGAAGATATATGGCTGAAGTGCACCGTCATGCATTCTAATAAAATACACTGTATCCGAAATGTATACTTCCCTAATAAAGAGGCAAAAAGCAGTAGGCGAAAGAATAAGTACGACTAAATCCTTATTCATAAAAGAGTAGGCAAGATTTACCTCGCTGGTGTACTAATTTGGATGTGTGTATACTAAAGTTGTTTCAAAATATGCCTACTTGCCAGAGAAAACAGTATGTGAAAAGAGTAGTATATCTGAAACCTCATTATTTATAAAACAGAAGGCGAAAAATCCTCGGATGTTGCTTTTGCCCAGAATCTGAAGAACTTATCGATGGACACTTTCTGTCAAAGAATGGCACGATACTTCATAGTCAAACTGCAATGAGGGTGGTTTCAAATGTTAGAACTAGAAACCAAAAACCTTTTGCATTATTTGAATTACTGTAGAGTAAACTGTTGAATTGTTGAAGGTGTAAAGATGCTAGACAGTATAGTATTAGTATATTTGTGATTTCTCTGTAAAAAATGTTTTAATTTTGTAACAGGGGAGCTCCTACACGCATATGTCTCCAAAATGGATTTACATAAATCATATACATCAAGAAAATGTGGTATCTCAAACACCAAACCAGCACAAATATTAAATTTTGCAGCAGAAATCAGCACAAAGCAATGGCATTGTTTTGGTGATTATTTCTTCTTATGAGGTGCAGACTCCACGGAGGTTACTAAATGTCTATTCAACATATTGCAGGAGAGCACAGCACAATTTGAAATAGACATCTGAGTGAGTTATAAATGTGTTGCACTTACATTAGATGAAGGTAAGTGATGTAAATAAACCTACTTAGGTGTTAAGATTTGATGCTTTGACAGGAGGAGCCAGATTCGACTACCAGTCTCACAATCCGATCTTCCAGGATGTGTTATTAAAAGAGGATCAGGCCATTTTGATGATCGATGTCTGATTTCACATAGAACTACTGTTTTTCTACCAGTAAGTTATTATACAACCCATTATGATAATATGGTTAATACAAATGTGAAAAGAAAGAAGCTTTTAAGCTTTCCATGATCCGTGATCGACAGAGGAGCATCTTGGCGGCAGGGATTTAACTCTTTAAGTTCTCTTCTCTAACAAACACAAATGTCATGATATTCTTTGTGAAGCTGAGATTCTAATACTGTAAAGAAGACAGTTGTAAAGTTTTTTTCCCGGTTTAAAGTTAGTACACTGATGATTCAGTTCTGTTCAATAACTTTGAAAAGTTAATAAATTATGAAATGTGTTTAAGTCATCTATAAAGCAGCTAAAAAAAAAAAGTGAAGTGAAGTGACATTCAGCCAAGTATGGTGACCCATACTCAGAATTTGTGCTCTGCATTTAACCCATCCGAAATGCACACACACAGAGCAGTGAACACACACACACACACTGTGAGCATACACCCGGCGCAGTGGGCAGCCATTTATGCTGCGGCGCCCGGGGAGCAGTTGGGGGTTCGATGCCTTGCTCAAGGGCACCTAAGTCGTGGTATTGAAGGTGGACAGAGAACTGTACATGCACTCCCCCCACCCACAATTCCAGCCAGCCCGAGACTAGAACCCACAACCCTTCGATTGGGAATCCAACCCTCTAACCATTATGCCATGACTTCCCTAGCTTTGGAGAAAACAGCTTGTCCAGCTCCAATCCAGTAGTGTCTGTGGGATCTAGTCCCCAATGTTGCCAAATATTAACTAGGCCTATCCCCAACTTAGCAAACCAAGAGGAGACAGTGTCAAATGTCATTAATAGATTTTGTGAAGGAGGTTAGGGTTTAGAAAACATCTGGTTTGAGTCCAGCAGGGGTGTCTAGAAGGACACAGAGTCCAGTGAATTCCACACGACCACTTTATTTATCCACTGAAGCAGGAAGAACAAAGATGATCAGGAAGTACATGTGAATATGGATGTGTATGTGTGGTTTCTAAACAAGAATTGAAATACATCATTTTAATCAAAATAAACCATACTTAATAATTAAAACATTGAATGCAATGCTTGCAAATGTTTTACAAACAACTCAGTCCCTCTATTAAATCTGCTTGTGCTTGCAAAGAACTGATTAGGCATTTAGAAACCGCATATTAATATTTGTATTTGGACAGGAAAGCATAGAGATTTGACAAGAAGCAAAACAGGAGAATTGTGAAAAGGACCACAAGGCAAGGACTCAAACTCGGGTAGCACAACTGTGGCACATGATGTGCTCCACATACAGCTATCAGAAGAATATTTATAATCTCTTTTTTTTTTTCGTCATTTAGAGTAACTGTGCATTACAGTCTGAATCCTGTTTTTGCTGCTCGTAATACTGCTGCTCCTACAGTTGTTGCTGCTCGTCCTGCTGCTGCTGCTACTGCTCCTGGTCCTGCTGCTGCTACTGCCAATCCTCCTGCTGCTACTCCTCCTCCTATTACTAGTGCTGTTTTGCCATAATCTTTAGCTCTTTGTTTCAGAGCCTCCCATTTAATTTCATCCTGGGCTTTTCTATACATCTCGTTAGTGTAGTGCTGTCCTCCATTCTCATTCACCATCTTCTCAATCTTTTCCAGCAGTTCAGTGACCTGAGAGCGATTCTTCATATCTTCATTATTGAATAAATGATATCTATCACGATACTCTTTAATAAGAGCCTTGAGATCATTATCTTCACTGATAAAATCATCTAATGTTTGTCCCTTCAGCTGATCTCCTCTAGTGAACAGAATGATTGTGTATCGAGTAGCTTCTTCTCCAAAGTTCTCCTGAATCCATTTCACTGTGTTTTTCTCCTCATTTGTGTATCTCACGTCCAGTCTCATGACCAGCAGAAATACATGAGGACCAGGAGCAGACATGTAGACACACTTCTCTATTTCAGCTTTCAGTTTTTCTTCAGTCATGGACGTATCAAACATCCCTGGAGTGTCGATCACCGAGATGATTCTGTCCTCCACTGTTGTCAGATGTCGTTGACAATTACTAGTAATAGACCTAGATGACATACCACTCTTAAACACAGAGTCGCCGATGATGGTGTTTCCTGTTGAACTCTTCCCTGATCCAGTTTTACCCAACAGCACAATCCTGAGATCTGAAAAAGAGAGAGGAATTTTATATACGCTTGTTATATACGCTTCAAAAAATTATAGCTTCACATTTGCCTTCGCTCACTATGAGGCCTCAGAAAAACTCCTCAAGAAGATTTCAAATGACTAAAATAAGACACAACAAAAAAAGTTAACAAGCATTGTTTTATATAAAATAAGTTAAGTAACATTGTTTTCATAATTAATTTAATTAACATTATTTGCCACCTTTTTTTTTTCCATTGAAGAACCAGGGTACCCATAGTTTGAATAACTTTTACATGCTGTGTGAGGTCACCTAGTTTTAAAAGTTTAATATATAAAACTGGAAATTATATACCAATATACCATGTTCCATATATATGGTACACCAGAATAGTCCATGGCCAGGTGTTGGGTGGTTCTTTGCCTACATACCGTGTTTGTTTGTTTTTTGCCTCCATGTAATGCACACCAAGTCATAGATTATCACCTACATACATGTCATATCATAACATATAATTTACCTTTTTCCCTGAAATCAAGTCAAGTCAAGTCAGCTTTATTGTCAATTCTTCCACATGTACAGCACATACATACAGATAATTAAAATTGTGTTGCTCTCAGACCCTCGGTGCATACAGATAACACAGTAGAGCCTAAAAATCTAGATCAAATATAAAATATAACTATATAATAAGGGCATGTAAAAAATACTAAAATAAAAATAAAGTTAGATAAAGCAATGCAAGGCACATGGCAGAGTGCAGACCCGAGAAGTGGAGGGGTCATGGTTCTGTGGTGCCTGGGGCAGAAGAGGGAAGAGGGTGCAAGTTAGGGAGCAAGTTCAGCTTCCTGACAGCCTGATGAATGAAGCTGTTCTTCAGTCTGCTGGTCTTGGCCTAGAAGCTGTGTGACGAGTGTGTGGAATCACCTGCAATGCAGAGGGCTTTGGGGGTGAGACGGGTTCCATAAATGCCCTGGAGGGAGGGGAGAGAGACCAATGATCTTCTCCGCTGCTCTCACTTTGCGTTGAAGAGTCTTTCAGCAGGACGCGTTGCAGGCGCCATACCACACAGTGATGCAGCTCGACAGGATGCTCTCGATGGTGCCTCTGTAGAAGGTGTACATGATGGGTGCCGGGCTCTGGCCCTTCTCAGTTTCCGGAGGAAGTAGAGACACTGCTGTGATTTCTTGGCCAGTGCTGCTGTGTTTTCAGTCCAGGAGAGGTCCTCTGTGATATGCACACCCAGGAACTTGGTGCTGCTCTCTCTCTCCACAGTCGCACCATTGATGGTTAGAGGAGCATGCTGAGTGTGCGCTCTCCTGGAGTCTACAAAAATCTCCTTCGTCTCCTCCATGTTAAAATAGAGATTGTTGTCACTGCACCACCCAGCCAGATGGGTCACCTCGTTCCTGTAGTTGGTCTCAACTTTGTTGCTAATGAGACCCACCACAGTCATGTCATCTGAAAACGTAAAAAAGAGGTTGGAATTGTGTGATGATGTGCAGTTGTGGGTCAGAGGAGTGAAGTAGAGGGGACTCAGCACACATCCTTGGGGGGCCCCAGTGTTCAGTGTGATGGTGCTGGATGTGTTGCTGCTGACCCGTACTGCCTGAGGTCTTCCAGTCAGAAAGTCTAACAGCCAGTTGCACAGCGGAGTGTTGAGACCCAGCTGGACCAGTTTGTAAATCAGCTGTTGAGGGATGATTGTGTTGAATGTTGAAATGAAGACTATGAACAGCATTCTGACGTATGAGTGCTTTTTGTCCAGATGTGTGAGTCCTGAGTGGATGGCAGTTGCGATGGAATCATCGGTTGAGCGGTTGGACCGATATACAAACTGGAAGGGGTCCAGGGTAGAGGTCTTCACGGGTCCAAAAATTCTTGCCCGAACCCGACAGAGACCTGTAATGTACTACACCGAACTGACCCGGACCCGTCTATTATTTCAAAAGCTGGACCCGGACCCGTGTAGATCCGAGAAATGCCTACCCGGACCCGACCCGGACCCGTATATTACTTGAAATCTGGACCCGAACCCGCCGGGAAGACACAGACCCGACTGGACCCGACGTTGACATATTCCACCTTAAATTGCTATTACAAGTCAATAAACTTGTTGCGAAGAATACAGCTTTTTGTCTTACCTAATTTAAAGAGCCGTGGTCTCTCTTCCTTGTACCTGACTGCCTGTGATGCATTACAATCCTCCGTCAAGAAAGTTATTCATGTTATTCCTCTCGTTTTTCCAAGTCCAAGCTGAATCCACTCATTATTTCAGCTTCAGAAGTCCACTTGATGTCACGGTGACGGATGACAAATGCTACTGTGCGCATGTACATTCTGACTCGAGTTAATTTGCATAATAACTTACACTGTTTGCCTTTTGAACTATAATAACGATCGCTCGTGCAATGCCATGGCCGCTGACATTATTTATTTACTATCATCTGATCTCTGTCTGTGCTCTCTGCTCTGCATCGAGTCTGAATCTGAACCACTAAAACTTTAAGATTAAACGGTTCATTTATAATATTATAAAAATGGGAGAAAATGTAAAACGCGGTTTGGCGGTCGAAGTGTCCCTCACTGCTTGCCATAGAAACATGACTGCACATGCGTGCTAGCTTTAATCAACCTAAAATGCCTTAACGCAATTTGAGCGTAATAGAAAACATTCATGTGACAGTTCACCTCAGATTGTGTTGCTGATTTGAAATATATTAAACATGAGTGTGTCAAGTCTGCAAGCATTACCGTGTGTGCACTTGTATTAACTCTTGAGTCTGCGAGCGAGAGAGAGAGAGAGAGATCACTTTTTTTGGCTCACTCTTTTCTTTTCCTAATTTTACAAGTTGCAAGTTACAAAAAACACAAGCAGTCTTTGATCACGGCCGGATGTTCTCTGAGTCCGATGACTCCGATCAGCGATCGCACGGGTATTACACACAATGTTAAACAGACCCGGGACCCGAGGTAATAGATTCGGACCCGACCCGGACCCGGCTGATGATTTAAAATTTAGACCCGAACCCGTACGGGTCCCGGGTCGGGTCCGGGGTCGATGGGTCTCGGGTGCACTGTGAAGACCTCTAGTTCAGGGAAGTGGCAGGGCAGACTTGATATGGTACATGACTAGCTGTTCAAAGCACTTTATGATAATAGGAGTAAGTTTGACTGGACGGTAGTCATTGAAGCAGGATGGAGACGGCTTCTTCGGGAAATCTCTCAGAATTAAAAAGAACCAAAAAATGGCTTCATATTTACCAATGTTTGAACTTTCTCTGGCAATATCTTGTATTAGTCTTTTCATCTCTTCCTGTACTTCCATCTGTTTCCTGAGATGTTCCTGGTCTGAAAAAGAGAATAGGTCACTTTAATAAGCTGCGACTGTAAATGCATTACTGGTACAGCCATACATTTTATATGTCTATTCTGATGTCAAAATCCCTACCCTCCTTAGGTGAAGTAAAATGTTTTAAAAGTAAAATATAACCCCTTTAAAAGTACAAGTGCTTTCTATTCTAAATTAGTCTTTTGAATTATTTAAATATTCCAAGATCGAGTAAACCTTTATTCAGTGGAACTTTTGATGTCCTCTATTGTTCTTTGTTTTCCACATTTCTTCTTTTTTTGTTCTGCATAAGAAAGAATTTTAACTACATGGGAAAGTCAACAACACAAAGATGAATAATGATGGACACATTTTGAGTGAACTGTCCCCCAAAACTGGAGTTTAAGAGCACTATTATACAGGTGCTGGTCATTTAGATTATCATGAAAAGTTTCTTTATTTCACTAATTCCATTCAAAAAGTTAAACTTGTGTATTATATTCATTCATTACACACATACTGATATATTTCAAAAGTTTATTTCTTTTAATTTGGATGATTATAACTGACAACTAAGGAAAATCCCAAATTCAGTATCTCAGAAAATTACAATACTGTGAAATGGTTCAATATTAAAGACACATAATGCCACACTCTAATCAACTAATTAACTCAAAACACCTGCAAAGGCCTTTAAATGGCCTCTCAGTCTAGTTCTGTAGGCTACACAATCATGGGGAAGACTGCTGACTTGACAGTTGTCCAAAAGACGACCATTGACACCTTTCACAAGGAGGGCAACACACAAAAGGTCATTGCAAAAGAGGCTGGTTGTTCACAGAGCTCTGTGTCCGAGCACATAAATAGAGAGGCGAAGGGAAGGAAAAGATGTGGCAGAAAAAAAAGTGTACAAGCAATAGGGATAACTGCTCCCTGGAGAGCATTGTGAAACAAAACCCATTAAAAAATGTGGGGGAGATTCACAAAGAGTGGACTGCAGCTGGAGTCAGTGCTTCAAGAACCACTAAGGATTGGACTGCTGCTGAGTAGAGGTCGATCGACCATTTTTTTAATATATCGGCATTGGCCGATATCCGTGTTTAGTAGCGCCGATTTAAACTCAGGCACGTCGGCGGGCAGCCCCGTGTTATTGGTTTGGTGGAAAGTGCTGCTGCTGCCACTGCATGTGAAGCACCCCAAGCCAGTCCTTCAAAAAGGACTGGACTGCTGCTGAGTAGAGGTCGACCGATATATCAGGCCGATATTTGTCATTTTTTTAAATATATCGGCATTGGCCGATATCCGTGTTTAGTAGCGCCGATTTAAAGTCAGGCACGTCGGCGGGCAGCCCAGTGCTATTGGTGTGGTGGAAAGTGCTGCTGCTGCTACTGCATGTGAAGCACCCCAAGCCAAAACTTTTGGAAGATTCAACAACAGACCTGGGAGATAAAGGTAGTCAGAGAATTTCACTCTGTAAATGGAGAGGAGAAGTTGGCAGCTCTCACAAACACTGCAGCGTGATTGAGGGCTCCGTTACTCCACCCCGCTCACAGACAGCACTGTGCTCCGAGAGACAGCTGTCCTGGAGCTGCCCAGAACAGTGAATAACATTTGTTCGGAAGCATGGTTTGATGCATTTGTATTTAGGGATGTCTACATTTGATAATTTCCATGATCGATCGTCGTTTAAATTAACGATCAAGTGATAACCTTAATTCTGCAAAATGCGTCTGCAGCGGTATTATTATTATGTGCAAAAGCCACTTGGAAAAAAAGCTTTCTCACACGAATTAAAGGGGTTTTAGTCTGAATAAAATGCTAGTAGCAGGAGTGTAAAATGAATAAATGTGATTATGATCATTTGATAAAATGAAGAGAGCGCGCCATACGTTTAAGATTATTTTACTTTGTTGACCGTTTCCCGGCAAGGAGACCACTGAATGCGCCTATTTAAATGGTTTTGTGGTGTTCGTTTTTCATGTATTTTAAAATGCTGTGTTTTCAAATGACACTATAGTAGTGGGGCAACGGATCATCATTGATCAGTGATCCATTCGGATCAATATCTTCGGTTCGGCACACACGTGACCCACGGATTGAATTATGAAAAAAAAAAAAAAAAAAAAAGTTGCGCATGTTCAGTCCACACTCAGTGGTAATCCGGAGCGGAGGAGCTTGAACGCACCGCACATTTTGGTTTCCCTGTCAGATATAATGATTAAGGAAAGAGGTCAGATCTTTATGAACAGGAGAAGAAAAAAGTTGTGGATGAACTATCCCGAGCATCCCCTGTTGCGCTCAGGGGATTGAGAGCTATGTGAGAGCTATGTGACGATAACTGCTTACTTCATCACTGCAGACTGAATGAATGCTAACGACCTGAATGAGTTTTATTGCAGATTTGAAACCCCCAACACCCATTCTGACCATCTCCCTACACAACCATTAACACATCCTGCAATCCCACCCTCCACACCTCCTGCTCTTCAAATCTGTGAAGATGATGTGTGCCAGGTCTTCAAGAAGAACAAAAGATGAAAAGCACCAGGCCCAGATGGTGTTACACCAGCCTGTCTGAAAATCTGTGCTGACCAGCTAGCCCCCATCTTTTCACAGATCTTCAACAGATCCCTGGAGTTGTGTGAAGTGCCTTCCTGCTTCAAATGCTCCACCATCATCCCCATCCCAAAGAAACCCAAGATAGCAGAACTTAATGACTACAGACCTGTGGCTCTAATGTCTGTCGTCATGAAGTAGTTTGAAAAACTGGTTCTGGCTTATCTGAAGGACATCACTGGACCCTTACTGGACCCCCTGCAGTTTGCTTACAGAGCAAACAGGTCCGTGGATGTTGCAATCAACATGGGATTGCACTTCATCCTGCAACATCTGGACAAAACAGGGACTTATGTGAGGATCCTGTTTGTGGACTTTAGTTCGGCTTTCAACACCATCATCCCAACAACCCTCCAGACCAAACTGACCCAGCTCTCTGTTCCTAGCTCTATCTGTCAGTGGATCACCAGCTTTCTGACAGATAGGCAACAGTTAGTGAGACTGGGGAAATTCACATCAAACAGCTGCTCCACCAACACTGGTGCCCCTCAGGGATGTGTTCTCTCCCCTCTGCTCTTCTCCCTTTACACCAACGACTGCACCTCTAAAGACCCCTCTGTCAAGCTCCTAAAGTTTGCAGACGACACTACAGTCATCAGCCTCATCCAGGACGGTGATGAGTCTGCTTACAGACAAGAGGTTGAGCAGCTGGCTGTCTGGTGCAATCTTAACAAACTGGAGCTGAACATGCTCAAAACAGTGGAGATGATCGTGGACTTTAGGAGAAACCCAGCTGCACTTTCCACACTCATCATCATGAACAGCACTGTGACTGCAGTGGAGTCATTCAGATTCCTGGGAACCACCATCTCTCAGGACCTGAAGTGGGACAATCACATTGACTCCATTGTTAAAAAGGCCCAGCAAAGGTTGTATTTCCTTCGCCAGCTGAGGAAGTTTAACTTGCCACAGGAGCTGCTGAAACAGTTCTACTCAGCCGTCATTGAGTCTGTCCTGTGTACTTCAATAACTGTCTGGTTTGGTTCAGCAACAAAATCAGACATCAGAAGACTACAGAGAACTATTCGGACTGCTGAAAGGATTATCGGTGCTCCCCTGCCCACCCTTCAAGAACTGTATACATCCAGAGTGAGGAAAAGGGCTCAGAAAATCACTCTGGATCCCTCACATCCAAGTCATTCCATCTTTGAACTTTTGCCATCCTGCCGGCGCCTCAGAGCCGCAAACACCAGAACAGCAAGGCACAAGAACAGTTTCTTCCCCCAGGCAACCTACCTCATGAAAAGTTAAATGTTCCCTACTTATGCTTATAAACGTGCAATATCCTTATATTTATTTGTTAACCCTCCATCCTAGAACATTCCTGCATCTCACTCAATCCTATTCCATTATCATTTATAGCACAATTGTTTATACACTTATTTATTTGCCAATTTGTAAATCTCTCTTTTTTTTTCTTTTTTTTTGTCTGTGTGTTGTTGTCTCTTTGTACTGGAAGCTTATGTCACTAAAACAAATTCCTTGTATGCGTAAGCATACTTGGCAATAAAGCTCTTCTGATTCTGACTGGGAGATGAGAAGCCGGGGTATTATGTTAAAAAGAAGATATTATGCCATGTGCACTAACTTGATTTCATATATTTTAATTTAATAATTTAATGTTAATAAAAAAGACAAAACGTATGTTTATTTGTCTTGGCCTTTTTTTTTTTTTTTTTGCTGATCCGAAAAATGATCCGATCCATACGAGGATGAGCGACCGCGGGTTTGACGAGTTTGATTTTTATTTTTTATGTAATCTAGACGGAACAAATCATCCTCTTCACATGAGCAAAAACGTCCTTGGCATAACAGCAGAGTGGACCGGTATACGGTGTATTTAAACTGACCAGTGTAACTTTTTAAATGTTAGGTTGACTGTACTTTATTTTAATAATGAACAGACTGCGATGTAAGTTCGAAATTAGAATGCACTTAAGATGTTCTGTGTCATTTATACTGTAGTGAACCTAGACAGGAGACTTAATGTTGTGGTTAGAGGAATCTACTCTACAGACCAAGCAACACCACAGGGGTAGAAACAGTAATCTTTATTGTATATAATTCATGCAGTTACCAAACATGTCAGACTGTGTCAGGTTCTGGAAGTCCCAAGCACTAATGTTAAACAAATCTGGGCGAACAACACCACCATGGAAGCTGCTACACAGAGAACATAAAAACCATACACCATAAAAACCTAGCGCACATGCAATAAATAGGCAAAAGCTATGAAACACATATCACCCCTGCAGGACACGGCACACGTTCACACGACACGTCACCGTCACACCAAAGACACCATCAAAATGCAACATAAGAACTTAGTTCACCATAACCCTCCCACCCAATCATTAAATGGCTATACTGCTAGATTTAAAATTATGCACACACACACACACACACACAAAGAGTTAAAAACTTAACTCTACTGGGATGCGAGACCCTCCCCTGGGGTCTAGGTTTTGGCGCTGGTTGGTAGAGGGGAAAAAGCAGACACCAGTCCAGCGCTCACGAGGCCTACGACTGTAGCGAAAACGGAGCACCCCTTTCCTGAGAAGCCGCGTCGCCCAACGCACTCCTATACCCGGCCTTATCTACAGGTTAGCCCGCTAGACAATCTTCACCGCCGGCAGCCCTAAACAGCATGACCATAGAAATATTGCTTTCTATTTAACTATTTAAAATTCTGTAATTTAACAGAGACTAAAGGCCCGTTCACACCAAGCACGATAACTATAAAGATAACGATAAAAATATAGTTCTAAAAATTGTTCTCAGTAATAAAGAATAGCAGAGTCCATACTACAACTATAACGATAGGTATAGAGAGGTATAGAGAAACGGTATCGTTGGAATCATTTTCAGAACGATTTTTTTTCAGCTGATGAACGATACAAACATTGACATCCAATCGGAATCCATCCTGCTATAACGAGCTCAAAGATTTAAAGAGGCAATATTGTTTGGTGTGGACGCTAATATTGTTATCTTTATCATTATCCTTATAGTTATCGTTCTTGGTGTGAACAGGGCTTAAGAGTACATTTAAGATACTTTATTTAAATTATACAAAATGAAATCCATTTCTGGCCAGTTAGGGAACATAAGTTCAGTTATTTACTTGTTATTGTTTCTGATCATTACGCGAATAAATAAATAATAAATTAATAAACTAATGAAAAAATAAATAAATTAAAGTTTGCTTATTTAATGTTATTACACCCACAGTACCTATGTAATGCATTTATGATTTATTTTCTTGAATGTCAGTAACACTGTTAGAATACTCAGTTGAACTGAATGGCACAGCTTCTTCATGATTGTGAATATTTGTCCTGTATATTTGCTGTGTATTAAAATGCATACACACGTCTTTTATCATCATATGGTAATGTTACAAATAGCCTATTATTTAATTATCATACCATACCATTATCATATCATAAGTTAAGTCAAGATTATTCAGGAGTTTATCACTGCTTTCATTACCCATACCATAATATAGCAGAATCATTCGAAACCCTAATACAAATTAATTTAAATTAATATAAAATACAATTTAAAGTTAAAGAAAAAAATGAATAAATAAGGTGGCCTTTACATATTGATGCCATTATTGTTTGTTTTAAATACCGTGCTTAGAGTGTTAACCTTACTGATCTTCTATTATAGCATAACAAAATGAACTAGAATTAAAAGTTAGTGAATCAACTTTGATGTTGGCTTGGCCATCTTGGCCATGGGGCAAAAGAGCCACAGTACTTGTGTGCCCAACATTCTTGAGTTGCCCTGCTGCAAAAAAATAATAATACCATTAAAAAAACACACCTGCAACAGTCTTTTTCCATGTTCCCTTGCTGTTTTCTTTTTTAATAAAAAGCCTAGGCTATGATAACAGCTACGACAGGGTTGTCTAGCTGAATGCAAAATAAGTCATGCAAAAACCATAATCTCCTAAATACCATTCAATTTGATATTATTTTAATAGTACTGACAACATATTTCTCAAGATATCACACATTACTGAAAAATTAAAGAAGTTATCTTAATACAAGTTATCTATTTTCATGTTGTGCATATAATAGTACTCACAGAAGGACTCATAATTTACTTGAAAATAGGCAATTTATGTGTTCACTTGTATGAACTGCTTTGTCTCTGAATATAGCTTTAAGTATTTAGTATTAATCCTGTGGCGCCATCGTGTGGACAACATACTGAAAACAGCTGATAATGCAGCCTCTTTTAATATTCAATCCAGCATCAATAATTATTTTCGATTTATTTCTCAACAGTTTATGTTCACGTGGCTGTTTTCGTTTATATTCACCAAGCTATAATGAATTTTGAAATAATCGTGTACTTGATTTGTCCGATCTACAGACGAAAAGCTAGAATCACTGTCCTCTGAAGCTGTACACACAGTGCATTCAGACACCTTCAACATTTCTCAAATTATCACAATTTATCTGCTGTAGTTTAGAAATTGGTAATAAAATATGACAATAACTCAGAAAAAAGTCATCTTGATAATGTCGGATAACTTTGATAAAAAGATATGTAATGGAATCAACCAAAACTTCAGACAACTGTCAGTATTTACACAACTATCAATACTTTGTTGAACAGTTACCAAGCAAGCAATGCTTAATTTTGTTCAGTCTGTGGTGTGAAAAGGTTGCATTAGCAATTAAAGAAAGAAACACTTAAGCAAAAAATGGTCAGGTCCCTAATTTTTTTTTTTTTTTTAATCAATTTCACTGGTAGCCTACAGTATGAAGAATGTTTGGGTATAATATTTCACAGATCCCTATTTTGCCATACTCACTTACATAAAATGAACTAGTGGCCTGCACCCACTAGTAAAACAATTCTATCTGATTTTTGGATTGATTTTGGATAAATTCTTGTTAAAACTACGAAGTAATTCAATCAAGAGCAGTGAGTGATTTACTTTCATTTTCATACATTAAAGACACTGACAGCAGAGCTAATAAATTAGCCGCGGTCCCTTTAAGAGACAAATGCATCCATTATAATGATACACATCGGATTTTTTTGCAACTCTTTACTTCCACTTAAAACATAACCACATACTCTTTCGAACACACTTTCCAATAAGGGTATTTCGACATATTTAGTATGTATTTGTTGTCGGTACATAAGCAAGAAGACTTTGAGACGCGTCTCTGCTTGCTCCTTGAACACCAGAACACCGCGCTGCTGAATTGAGCTCTTTTGCTTTACGCTCTTATTTAAACTGCGATTTGCATTTGTTCGTTCAGGTGCAGGTGAACGAGAGCTCGGTTCAGTGTTGCGGTCCCTGTTTGCGAGACGCGGCTCTCTCTCGCACCGAACACAGCGCGAGCCACCAGCTGCTCAGTTCAACTTTCCCGCAGCGCAGGGCTGAAGCCAACTCGGAGCACGTAATAAAACGTATTCTTAAAATTCTTAAAATACATATTTCGGTTTTAATAAATGCTCATATTAAAATCAGAGGCATAACACATAAGTAGGTAAAAAAAAAAAATCAGTGATGCATATGTGACCATTTTTGTCGCAGTGTAGTGAGCAATCGCTGTGACGTTCAGTCCGACAGAGAACATCTCACAAGCACATAAACACTCATTTTCATGTGTATAATATATTATTCTAATTGTTTTGTGCCGTTTCGCTGCAGTGTTTTAATGTGAAAGGCTTTAATTTCGCTGTGGACTTCAAATGTTCAGAGAAATACATCGCGAGCTCATATTAAATATATATATCGAATATATCATGTTATTACTTTAAACAGTTCAGAAACATCTGAATTTAGCTCTTGGTGTGTTCTAAAGGGTAGTAATATATATTCGCCCTAATATTTTGTTTTTAAAAGGTCTTAAAGAAGAATAAATTCCCTCGTTGTGAGCTCCGTGGAGACAATGAGCTCTTCTCTCGTCTTTCTGACTGCTCTCTGCCCAGAAATAAATTATTAATGAGCCCTGACCCCTGTAATAATCAGATATGTTGGTTTAGCTTGTCAGTTTGAAGGAAATTTTATTATTTACTTATTTTTTTAACCAATTTAAAAGTGAAAGTAAACAAAACTCCGGGTATTGAAACCAGTAGGGGCGCGATTTTTCTCAGACAATGGAAGTCTATGGGAAATTGATATTTAAATTAATAAAACAAAAACTTTAAGTCTGATCAGTCTGAAAAGATATAGCATAAAGCACCCCTCTATGCTGCAGGTATCTGCCGAGTTTGGGGCTTGTGGCTTTAAAGCCCTAGGAGGAGTAGCGTTCAGAATTTTAGGACCATAGCATAACAGTATGTTGGCTTGTTGCCAAGCCAACATAACAATGGAGAAAGAAAGGAGTGCTCAGAACTAGTTTTTACTGCTTAATAACAAGAGGCAAAGGGCAGTGGAGAGGAAGTAGGGGCAAAACATTTTTTTTAAAGTTTAACTTAAAAAAAGTTTGTTTTATTTTAGTTTGCAATTCTAAAACGTCTGTGCTGTATTGCTTTTTTATTGTCTTGAGACTAGAAGACAACGTTCACCTTTGTCTAGACAGAATAACATTGGAAAATCAGCAGAGAACTGGAACTAACTCTATGTTATATGCCAATACGGAAGTAGGGCTATTTCTACACACAAAATATCAGCGGGGTCAAGTTGGTTTTGTTTTCGATATTCGTGACACATTCAGCGGTAAACGCCAATAACTCCAAAACGAATTGCCCTAAAAAAATCTAAGCAGTGTGACCGCCAAAAGGGCAAAGCTGATCATGTTTCACATCCTTCTTTTTCTATATTTTCCCTCGATATAATAAGCACGGCCCCGTGCAAGCCGTGGCAATGTGCAAAAAGCCGGGAGAGAACGCTCTCAGCATTCTGAGCCTTCAGTTAGGGACCGTGGGGAAAGTGCAAACTTTCTTCGTTTTTTGCTATAGCTCAGTAGGTGTTTTTGTAATAGCTTTTTAGATAAAGGGCATATAGACATGAAACCAGTGTCAATCAATAGTGGGGGACAGTGGACATTTTTAACAACCTTTCTTTTTAACACTACTGGTAGAAAAAGGAATTGCATGTCCAAAATTAACCTTCTTTTTGTAATAACTTTCTACAGAAGGAAGATAGAGAGATGAAACCAGTGTCAATCAATAGAGGGAGAGAGTGGACATTTTTCACATCCTTTCATTTTACCCCAAGTGGCTGATAAGGGAATTGCATGTCCAAATTTAACCACCTTTTTGTAATAACTTTCTACAGCAGGGACACAGAGAAATGAAACCAGTGTCAATGAATAGAGGGCGACAGTTGTCATTTTTCACAACCTTTCATTTTACCCCTACTGGTAAAAAAGGTAATTGCATGTCCAAAATTAACCTTCGTTTTGTAATAACTTTCTACAGCAAAGAGACAGATACATGAAACCAGTGTCAATCAATAGTGGGAGACAGTGGACATTTTTCACAACCTTTCTTTTTACCCCTACTGGTAAATAAAGGGAATTGCATGTCCAAAATTAACCTCCTTTTTGTAATAACTTTCTACAGCTGGGAGACAGAGACATAAAACCACTGTCAATCAATAGAGGGGGAGAGTTGACATTTTTCACAACCTTTCTTTTTACCCCTACTGGTAGAAAAGGGAATTGCATGTCCAAAATTGATATTTATTTGTAATAACTTTCTACAGCAGGGAGACATAGACATGAAACCAGTGTCAATCAATAGAGGGAGAAAGTGGACATTTTTCACAACCTTAAATTTTACCCCAAGTGGCTGATTAGGGAACTGCATGTCCAAAATTAACCTTGTATTTGTAATAACTTTCTACAGCAGTGAGACAGAGACATGAAACCAGTGTCAATCAATAGAGGGGGACAGTGGACATTTTTCACAACCTTTCTTTTTACCCCTACTGGTAGAAAAGGGAATTGCATGTCCAAAATTGACATTCTTTTTGTAATAACTTTCTACAGCAGGGAGACATAGACACGAAACCAGTGTCAATCAATAGAGGGGGAGAGTGGACATTTTTCACAACCTTTCGTTTTACCCCAAGTGGCTTATTAGGGTATTGCATGTCCAAAATTATCCTTATTTTTGTAATAACTTTCTACAGCAGGGAGACAGAGACATGAAACCAGTGTCAATCAATAGCGGGAGAGAGTGGACATTTTTCACAACCTTTCTTTTTACCCCTACTGGTAGAAAAGGGAATTGCATGTCCAAAATTGACATTCTTTTTTAATAACTTTCTACAGCAGGGAGACATAGACATGAAACCAGTGTCAATCAATAGAGGGAGAGAGTGGACATTTTTCACAACCTTTAATTTTACCCCAAGTGGCTGATTAGGGAACTGCATGTCAAAAATTATCATTCTTTTTGTAATCACTTTCTACAGCAGTGAGACAGAGACATGAAACCAGTGTCAATCAATAGAAGGGGACAGTGGACATTTTTCACAACCTTTCTTTTTACCCCTACTGGTAGAAAAGGGAATTGCATGTCCAAAATTGACATTCTTTTTGTAATAACTTTCTACAGCAGGGAGACATAGACATGAAACCAGTGTCAATCAATAGAGGGAGAGAGTGGACATTTTTCACAACCTTTAATTTTACCCCAAGTGGCTGATTAGGGAACTGCATGTCAAAAATTATCATTCTTTTTGTAATAACTTTCTACAGCAGTGAGACAGAGACATGAAACCAGTGTCAATCAATAGAAGGGGACAGTGGACATTTTTCACAACCTTTCTTTTTACCCCTACTGGTAGAAAAGGGAATTGCATGTCCAAAATTGACATTCTTTTTGTAATAACTTTCTACAGCAGGGAGACATAGACATGAAACCAGTGTCAATCAATAGAGGGAGAGAGTGGACATTTTTCACAACCTTTAATTTTACCCCAAGTGGCTGATTAGGGAACTGCATGTCCAAAATTAACCTTGTATTTGTAATAACTTTCTACAGCAGGGAGACAGAGACATGAAACCAGTGTCAATCAATAGAGGGGGACAGTGGACATTTTTCACAACCTTTCTTTTTACCCCTACTGGTAGAAAAGGGAATTGCATGTCCAAAATTGACCTTCTTTTTGTAATAACTTTCTACAGCAGGGAGACATAGACACGAAACCAGTGTCAATCAATAGAGGGGGAGAGTGGACATTTTTCACAACCTTTCTTTTTACCCCTACTGGTAAAAAAGGGAATTGCATGTCCAAAATAAACCTTCTTTTTGTAATAACTTTCTACAGCAGTGAGACAGACACATGAAACCAGTGTCAATCAGTAGAGGGAGAGAGTGGACATTTTTCACAACCTTTCTTTTTACCCCTACTGGTAGAAAAGGGAATTGCATGTCCAAAATTGACATTCTTTTTGTAATAACTTTCTACAGCAGGGAGACATAGACATGAAACCAGTGTCAATCAATAGAGGGAGAGAGTGGACATTTTTCACAACCTTTAATTTTACCCCAAGTGGCTGATTAGGGAACTGCATGTCCAAAATTAACCTTCTTTTTGTAATAACTTTCTACAGCAGGGAGACAGAGACATGAAACCACTGTCAATCAATAGAAGGGGACAGTGGACATTTTTCACAACCTTTCTTCTTCTATTTAAATTAATAAAACAAAAACTTTAAGTCTGATCAGTCTGAAAAGATATAGCATAAAGCACCCCTCTATGCTGCAGGTATCTGCCGAGTTTGGGGCTTGTGGCTTTAAAGCCCTAGGAGGAGTAGCGCTCAGAATTTTAGGACCATAGCATAACAGTATGTTGGCTTGTTGCCAAGCCAACATAACAATGGAGAAAGAAAGGAGTGCTCAGAACTAGTTTTTACTGCTTAATAACAAGAGGCAAAGGGCAGTGGAGAGGAAGTAGGGGCAAAACATTTTTTTTAAAGTTTAACTTAAAAAAAGTTTGTTTTATTTTAGTTTGCAATTCTAAAACGTCTGTGCTGTATTGCTTTTTTATTGTCTTGAGACTAGAAGACAACGTTCACCTTTGTCTAGACAGAATAACATTGGAAAATCAGCAGAGAACTGGAACTAACTCTATGTTATATGCCAATACGGAAGTAGGGCTATTTCTACACACAAAATATCAGCGGGGTCAAGTTGGTTTTGTTTTCGATATTCGTGACACATTCAGCGGTAAACGCCAATAACTCCAAAACGAATTGCCCTAAAAAAATCTAAGCAGTGTGACCGCCAAAAGGGCAAAGCTGATCATGTTTCACATCCTTCTTTTTCTATATTTTCCCTCGATATAATAAGCACGGCCCCGTGCAAGCCGTGGCAATGTGCAAAAAGCCGGGAGAGAACGCTCTCAGCATTCTGAGCCTTCAGTTAGGGACCGTGGGGAAAGTGCAAACTTTCTTCGTTTTTTGCTATAGCTCAGTAGGTGTTTTTGTAATAGCTTTTTAGATAAAGGGCATATAGACATGAAACCAGTGTCAATCAATAGTGGGGGACAGTGGACATTTTTAACAACCTTTCTTTTTAACACTACTGGTAGAAAAAGGAATTGCATGTCCAAAATTAACCTTCTTTTTGTAATAACTTTCTACAGAAGGAAGATAGAGAGATGAAACCAGTGTCAATCAATAGAGGGAGAGAGTGGACATTTTTCACATCCTTTCATTTTACCCCAAGTGGCTGATAAGGGAATTGCATGTCCAAATTTAACCACCTTTTTGTAATAACTTTCTACAGCAGGGACACAGAGAAATGAAACCAGTGTCAATGAATAGAGGGCGACAGTTGTCATTTTTCACAACCTTTCATTTTACCCCTACTGGTAAAAAAGGTAATTGCATGTCCAAAATTTACCTTCGTTTTGTAATAACTTTCTACAGCAAAGAGACAGATACATGAAACCAGTGTCAATCAATAGTGGGAGACAGTGGACATTTTTCACAACCTTTCTTTTTACCCCTACTGGTAAAAAAAGGGAATTGCATGTCCAAAATTAACCTCCTTTTTGTAATAACTTTCTACAGCTGGGAGACAGAGACATAAAACCACTGTCAATCAATAGAGGGGGAGAGTTGACATTTTTCACAACCTTTCTTTTTACCCCTACTGGTAGAAAAGGGAATTGCATGTCCAAAATTGATATTTATTTGTAATAACTTTCTACAGCAGGGAGACATAGACATGAAACCAGTGTCAATCAATAGAGGGAGAAAGTGGACATTTTTCACAACCTTAAATTTTACCCCAAGTGGCTGATTAGGGAACTGCATGTCCAAAATTAACCTTGTATTTGTAATAACTTTCTACAGCAGTGAGACAGAGACATGAAACCAGTGTCAATCAATAGAGGGGGACAGTGGACATTTTTCACAACCTTTCTTTTTACCCCTACTGGTAGAAAAGGGAATTGCATGTCCAAAATTGACATTCTTTTTGTAATAACTTTCTACAGCAGGGAGACATAGACACGAAACCAGTGTCAATCAATAGAGGGGGAGAGTGGACATTTTTCACAACCTTTCGTTTTACCCCAAGTGGCTTATTAGGGTATTGCATGTCCAAAATTATCCTTATTTTTGTAATAACTTTCTACAGCAGGGAGACAGAGACATGAAACCAGTGTCAATCAATAGCGGGAGAGAGTGGACATTTTTCACAACCTTTCTTTTTACCCCTACTGGTAGAAAAGGGAATTGCATGTCCAAAATTGACATTCTTTTTTAATAACTTTCTACAGCAGGGAGACATAGACATGAAACCAGTGTCAATCAATAGAGGGAGAGAGTGGACATTTTTCACAACCTTTAATTTTACCCCAAGTGGCTGATTAGGGAACTGCATGTCAAAAATTATCATTCTTTTTGTAATCACTTTCTACAGCAGTGAGACAGAGACATGAAACCAGTGTCAATCAATAGAAGGGGACAGTGGACATTTTTCACAACCTTTCTTTTTACCCCTACTGGTAGAAAAGGGAATTGCATGTCCAAAATTGACATTCTTTTTGTAATAACTTTCTACAGCAGGGAGACATAGACATGAAACCAGTGTCAATCAATAGAGGGAGAGAGTGGACATTTTTCACAACCTTTAATTTTACCCCAAGTGGCTGATTAGGGAACTGCATGTCAAAAATTATCATTCTTTTTGTAATAACTTTCTACAGCAGTGAGACAGAGACATGAAACCAGTGTCAATCAATAGAAGGGGACAGTGGACATTTTTCACAACCTTTCTTTTTACCCCTACTGGTAGAAAAGGGAATTGCATGTCCAAAATTGACATTCTTTTTGTAATAACTTTCTACAGCAGGGAGACATAGACATGAAACCAGTGTCAATCAATAGAGGGAGAGAGTGGACATTTTTCACAACCTTTAATTTTACCCCAAGTGGCTGATTAGGGAACTGCATGTCCAAAATTAACCTTGTATTTGTAATAACTTTCTACAGCAGGGAGACAGAGACATGAAACCAGTGTCAATCAATAGAGGGGGACAGTGGACATTTTTCACAACCTTTCTTTTTACCCCTACTGGTAGAAAAGGGAATTGCATGTCCAAAATTGACCTTCTTTTTGTAATAACTTTCTACAGCAGGGAGACATAGACACGAAACCAGTGTCAATCAATAGAGGGGGAGAGTGGACATTTTTCACAACCTTTCTTTTTACCCCTACTGGTAAAAAAGGGAATTGCATGTCCAAAATAAACCTTCTTTTTGTAATAACTTTCTACAGCAGTGAGACAGACACATGAAACCAGTGTCAATCAGTAGAGGGAGAGAGTGGACATTTTTCACAACCTTTCTTTTTACCCCTACTGGTAGAAAAGGGAATTGCATGTCCAAAATTGACATTCTTTTTGTAATAACTTTCTACAGCAGGGAGACATAGACATGAAACCAGTGTCAATCAATAGAGGGAGAGAGTGGACATTTTTCACAACCTTTAATTTTACCCCAAGTGGCTGATTAGGGAACTGCATGTCCAAAATTAACCTTCTTTTTGTAATAACTTTCTACAGTAGGGAGACAGAGACATGAAACCACTGTCAATCAATAGAAGGGGACAGTGGACATTTTTCACAACCTTTCTTCTTGCCCCTACTGGTAGAAAAGGGAATTGCATGTCCAAAATTGACATTCTTTTTGTAATAACTTTCTACAGCAGGGAGACATAGACATGAAACCAGTGTCAATCCATAGAGGGAGAGAGTGGACATTTTTCACAACCTTTAATTTTACCCCAAGTGGCTGATTAGGGAACTGCATGTCCAAAATTAACCTTCTTTTTGTAATAACTTTCTACAGCAGGGAGACAGAGACATGAAACCACTGTCAATCAATAGAAGGGGACAGTGGACATTTTTCACAACCTTTCTTCTTGCCCCTACTGGTAGAAAAGGGAATTGCATGTCCAAAATTGACATTCTTTTTGTAATAACTTTCTACAGCAGGGAGACATAGACATGAAACCAGTGTCAATCCATAGAGGGAGAGAGTGGACATTTTTCACAACCTTTAATTTTACCCCAAGTGGCTGATTAGGGAACTGCATGTCCAAAATTAACCTTCTATTTGTAATAACTTTCTACAGCAGTGAGACAGAGACATGAAACCAGTGTCAATCAATAGAGGGGGACAGTGGACATTTTTCACAACCTTTCGTTTTACCCCTACTGGTAAAAAAAGGGAATTGCATGTCCAAAATTGACATTCTTTTTGTAATAACTTTCTACAGCAGGGAGACATAGACACGAAACAAGTGTCAATCAATAGAGGGGGAGAGTGAACATTTTTCACAACCTTTCGTTTTACCCCAAGTGGCTTATCAGGGAATTGCATGTCCAAAATTAAACTTCTTTTTGTAATAACTTTCTACAGCACTGAGACAGATACATGAAACCAGTGTCAATTAGTAGAGAGAGAGAGTGGACATTTTTCACAAGCTTTAATTTTACCCCAAGTGGCTGATTAGGGAACTGCATGTCCAAAATGAACCTTCTTTTTGTGATAACTTTATACAGCAGTGAGACAGAGACATGAAAGCAGTGTCAAGCAATAGAGGGGGACAGTGGACATTTTTCACATCCTTTCTTTTTACCCCTACTGGTAGAAAAGGGAATTGCATGTCCAAAATTAACCTTCTTTTTGTAATAACTTTCTACAGCAGGGAGACAGAGACATGAAACCACTGTCAATCAATAGAAGGGGACAGTGGACATTTTTCACAACCTTTCTTTTTATCCCTACTGGTAGAAAAGGGAATTGCATGTCCAAAATAAACCTTCTTTTTGTAATAACTTTCTACAGCAGGGAGACAGAGACATGAAACCAGTGTCAATCAATAGAGGGGGACAGTGGACATTTTTCACAACCTTTCTTTTTACCCCTACTGGTAAAAAAAGGGAATTGCATGTCCAAAATTGACATTCTTTTTGTAATAACTTTCTACAGCAGGGAGACATAGACACGAAACAAGTGTCAATCAATAGAGCGGGAGAGTGGACATTTTTCACAACCTTTCGTTTTACCCCAAGTGGCTTATTAGGGAAATGCATGTCCAAAATTAAACTTATTTTTGTAATAACTTTCTACAGCACTGAGACAGATACATGAAACCAGTGTCAATTAGTAGAGAGAGAGAGTGGACATTTTTCACAACCTTTCTTTTTACCCCTACTGGTAAAAAAAGGGAATTGCATGTCCAAAATTAACCTTCTTTTTGTAATAACTTTCTACAGCAGGGAGACAGAGACATGAAACCACTGTCAATCAATAGAAGGGGACAGTGGACATTTTTCACAGCCTTTCTTCGTACCCCTACTGGTAGAAAAGGGAATTGCATGTCCAAAATTGACATTCTTTTTGTAATAACTTTCTACAGCAGGGAGACATAGACATGAAACCAGTGTCAATCAATAGAGGGAGAGAGTGGACATTTTTCACAACCTTTAATTTTACCCGAACTGGCTGATTAGGGAACTGCATGTCCATAATTATCATTCTTTTTGTAATAACTTTCTACAGCAGTGAGACAGAGATATGAAACCAGTGTCAATCAATAGAGGGGGAGAGTGGACATTTTTCACAACCTTTCTTTTTAGCCCTACTGGTAAAAAAGGGTATTGCATGTCCAAAATAAACATTCTTTTTGTAATAACTTTCTACAGCAGTGAGACAGGTACATGAAACCACTGTCAATCAATAGAAGGGGACAGTGGACATTTTTCACAACCTTTCTTCTTGCCCCTACTGGTAGAAAAGGGAATTGCATGTCCAAAATTGACATTCTTTTTGTAATAACTTTCTACAGCAGGGAGACAAAGACATGAAACCAGTGTCAATCCATAGAGGGAGAGAGTGGACATTTTTCACAACCTTTAATTTTACCCCAAGTGGCTGATAAGGGAACTGCATGTCCAAAATTAACCTTCTATTTGTAATAACTTTCTACAGCAGTAAGACAGAGACATGAAACCAGTGTCAATCAATAGAGGGGGACAGTGGACATTTTTCACAACCTTTCTTTTTACCCCTACTGGTAAAAAAAGGGAATTGCATGTCCAAAATTGACATTCTTTTTGTAATAACTTTCTACAGCAGGGAGACATAGACACGAAACAAGTGTCAATCAATAGAGGGGGAGAGTGAACATTTTTCACAACCTTTCGTTTTACCCCAAGTGGCTTATCAGGGAATTGCATGTCCAAAATTAAACTTCTTTTTGTAATAACTTTCTACAGCACTGAGACAGATACATGAAACCAGTGTCAATTAGTAGAGAGAGAGAGTGGACATTTTTCACAAGCTTTAATTTTACCCCAAGTGGCTGATTAGGGAACTGCATGTCCAAATTGAACCTTCTTTTTGTGATAACTTTATACAGCAGTGAGACAGAGACATGAAAGCAGTGTCAAGCAATAGAGGGGGACAGTGGACATTTTTCACATCCTTTCTTTTTACCCCTACTGGTAGAAAAGGGAATTGCATGTCCAAAATTAACCTTCTTTTTGTAATAACTTTCTACAGCAGGGAGACAGAGACATGAAACCACTGTCAATCAATAGAAGGGGACAGTGGACATTTTTCACAACCTTTCTTTTTATCCCTACTGGTAGAAAAGGGAATTGCATGTCCAAAATAAACCTTCTTTTTGTAATAACTTTCTACAGCAGGGAGACAGAGACATGAAACCACTGTCAATCAATAGAAGGGGACAGTGGACATTTTTCACAACCTTTCGTTTTACCCCAAGTGGCTTATTAGGGAATTGCATGTCCAAAATAAAAATAAAAATTATTTGCTTGTGTTCATGTGAAGAAAGAAAGTCATAAGCATCTGGGATGACAGAGGTCAGTAAATGGTGATAGAATTTTCATTTATGGATGAACTATCCCTTTGAAGATGTCAGGGCGTGGTAGAAACGGAGCAGTGGAGAAAAAAGGGTCTGGGTCCAAGTGCAGGGAATAAATTACTTTTTAATAAATGAGAACAAAAAGGCCAACAAGGCAAAACAAAACAGAAACAAATCACGGAGACAAGAGCAGACGCAGCCAAGATGCAAAAACACGAGTAATCAGGAACACTTACAAATCACAATTTACATTTCACAATTAATACAGCCTGACAGAGTGGTTAGAGAGTGGAGAATATATACTCATTGACAATGGGCACCAGGTGTGTTTGTGTAAGTGTGTGAGTGGATGAAACAGCTGTGCGGAGTGAAGGTAATGAGTCCGGGAGCAATTGAGAAACACAGGTGGAGCAACTAAACAATAATGAGGTAACAAGGTGGGTGGGATCAGAAAAAGACAGGAGAGAGCACATGGCACCAAACAAACACAACACTCACAGAAGAAAGTGACAGAAAGACATAAGACTGTGACAGATGAGCAAGATGTGATGGAGAGGCTAGAAATATATTCGAAACAGAATACTAGAATGTGTTCAATTAATGAGTAGAGTCATAGAATTAATACAAACAACGTTAACGTTTTTAAAGTCCATTTTATTTGTGTTGTCTATTCAGCGTCACTGTCTAAAAGGACAATTAATCTTTTCAATTTTTATTTTGGGCATTTATAGTTTTTTCCTAGCAAATATTGATAAATTGTTATTTGTGACTAATTACATTCATGAGAAAAAAGTCCCACAAAAATATTAATAGTATTTAAATTTTAATCACAGATTTTATTTGCACTATTTTGTGCATTCAGTTTATCATAGCTAATGGCTCTACCAAAACAGATTTTTTTGCGGGGGAAACGCAACTTTTGCTGCCTCAAGTAAAATTACTCAAGTATTTTACACCTCTGTTAATATGTGCTTACTACTAATAAATGGCTAATATTCTATAAATATGCATACTTATAAGCAACTAGTTAATTAATAGACTCTGAAATATAGTGTTACTAATTATTTTAATTAATTACATGTATTTAATTTGCATGAGTGAATAGTTATTTTATTTTATTGTGGTTTGGTTACTACATATTACTAATAAAGTGTTTTACTTGAAACATGGTGATGGTAGTTCTTAAGATCTTAAACTTTTAAAGAACCTTATATTTTGTAGTTTCACACTGAAGCTAGGTTGTAGAAAAAGGTGCACATAGGAGAAGATTCAGAAGGTATTTATTCCACATGAAATAGGAAAAGGGTATCCACAGATAGCAGTCATGAGGTCTAAAACATTTCCCGACAAAGTCAAACTAAAAGGACAAGAACGTAATGTAGACAGAACAAATGAAATAATTAGCAACACCACAGGTGAACTTATGTAATCAAAATGTGAGACAAAATATAGGTCAAATGACAAAGTATGAAAGACAGACTAAGTCCAAACTAACAAAATTGTGATAAGTAGAGTTAAGAGTTCATTATGCTTACAAAAACATAAAGGATAGACATAAACCATACACTGTTGACCCAATGACAGGAGTAATGTGTAAATATACAAAGTATATGCCAGGTGCATGTGGATGGGATAAACTCCACAAATTCCAAGTATTTGTTATTATTATACTTCACCATCATGTTGCTTTACTTCACTTCACTACATATAGCACAATCCTTGTCAACAATGTATGGTTTTATGTCTATGCAATTACAAATAAAGGTACCTGAAAAAAAAATGTTATGAGACAACATTAAAATACATCTTTCTGATTTAGTGGATAGAACATGCTATCCACTTATAAAGAACACTATTTATATTTACCTATTTTATATTTATTTTTATATCTATTTAATGTACAGTACAGACCAAAAGTTTGGACACACCTTCTCATTCAAAGAGTTTTCTTTATTTTCATGATAATTGAAGATTCACACTGAAGGCATCAAAACTATGAATTAACAAATGTGGAATTATATATGGAATTATATACATAACAAAATATTGTGAAAAAACTGAAAATATGTCATATTGTAGGTTCTTCAAAGTAGCCACCTTTTGCTTTGATTACTGCTTTGCACACTCTTGGCATTCTCTTGATGAGCTTCAAGAGGTAGTCACCTGAAATGGTCTTCCAACAGTCTTGAAGGAGTTCCCCGATAGATGCTTAGCACTTGTTGGCCTTTTGCCTTCTGTCTGCGGTCCAGCTCACCCCTAAACCATCTGGATTGGGTTCAGGTCCGGTGACTGTGGGGGCCAGGTCATCTGGAGCAGCACCCCATCACTCTCCTTCTTGGTCAAATAGCCCTTGATGCCTTCAGTGTGACTCTACAATTTTCATAGTCATGAAAATAAAGAAAACTCTTCTAATGAGAAGGTGTGTCCAAACTTTTGGTCTGTACAGTAAGTATATATGCATACATTTATTTGATGTATTAACAATGTAGAGATTAAAAATAACAGTACTACTTAACCATAACCTAACTAGATCGTGCTGTATGTCAAGATATATCTACTTTATATATATATATATATATATATATATATATATATATATATATATATATATATATATATAAACTATAAGTAATTTCTATAGTTCTCCATGACCTAATGTACAGGGAAATGTGTAATTATAAAAGTTGTTAAAGTAAACAAAACATTGTTTTTGTCTTTACATATCACCTAATTGAACTATTTTGATTTGCTGTGCACTATTTGTATGAACACTTTTAACGTATAAACAGTTAAGATACTATTTTATCATAAATTAAATATTGCAATTGATTTCGAATCACTATATTACTGTATTGTCTTATTACAATTATTTACTAAATTTTATTTCCTCAAGTACTGGGCAGTGGTGTCAAAAGTACTGGCATTCATTACTCAAGTAGAAGTATAGATACTAGGGTTTAAAAAGACTTTTGTAGAAGTTGAAGTATCAACTCAAGCTTTTTACTCAAGTAAAAGTGTAAAAGTACTGGTTTAAAAAACTACTTAAAGTATAAAAGTAAAAGTAATGTAAGGGGAAAAAAATGCCATTAAGAACAAAAGCTTAGGCCGCACCACAGGGGCCTATTGTGTACTACCCCACCGCCTCAAAAAACATTTTTCTAAAGGCCATAGGCCATAATGAATATAATGTTCATGTTGAAAAATTTGGGATGCACTAGGCTTCCTGTTTCAGCCGCATATATGAAAATACAAAAATGGTGTGCACATCCCAAACATCCAATTAGGACACAGGTGCAAGACAACTAAATGATATAGACAAATAAAGAAGTGAAGTCTGAACACTGAAAACTACTGCTCCAGAGGAATTTAATTAAGCAACGTTTCGACCTTCAGGTCTTCCTCAGCCGCATATATGCCCATTTAAAATGAACGCACTTTAGTACAATGCAAATACATTAAAGGACTAGAGATATGATGACTAGTTGCCAATAAGTATTGTTATGGTGCAAAAAGTCAAACTTCAGAGGCATGTCATCAATAACTTTTAATGGAATGTTTATGTACATCCAAGCTTAGCTGCAGGAATCAGTGAGGGCAATGGACAAGAACATTGGTGCAGGCTTAGTAACAATTACACTTGTATGGTGGTCTATTTACAGTAAACATTATAGTGCTGTCAAAATGAATGATTAATCCAAGTGATTGATCAAAAACTAAAACTGAAAAAGAAATCATAATCCTGATACTTTCTTGATTGATAGCTTCTTGTATTTGGTACATACGTCTGCTATGTCCAGTGTTCGGGGGGTAACGAGTTACAAAGTTGGTATAGCCTACTTATCACAACATTGTCAATCAAAAACGCTAATTTATTAAAACATCTCGCTACTGAACTACCTACAGTAGCTTAATTTGTGGAGGACGAAGAAAAAGCACTCATTTGGTAAATGAGCCAGTGAGAAATAATAACTTTTAATTAAAGCTGCAAGCAGCGATGAACGGGCCCTCGCACCCGGGCTCACCGCCATCGTGTGGCTTTAGTAAAAAGGTGAACGTTGAGAAATATGCATTTAATGTCCTAAATATAAGTTGAATATATCAAAGTATATCCCATATATGTTCCAATCTTCCTGTTGCCAGCAGGTGGCGCTATCATTATAATGGAATATTGGCCTTCAGATGTGTTCAGGCCCGGACTTTTATCAAACATGTGAAGTTTGGGGAAGATTGAACATTTTATGCTTGAGTTACAACAACTTCTCTTGCTGTGGCAAGACATCAAATTTTGTCATGGCGCCATGGAAACACCCTTTAACAAAAACTCAAGATCTCCAAAAGTTAACATTGCACAGGCGTTTAGATTAGACTGACCACAAAATATATATTAATCTCAAAAAAATTATAGGAGTAGTTTGTCGCAGCCTAAAACATGTCACTTCCTGTTGCCAGCAGGTGGCGCTATTACTATAACTGAATATGTGCATGTAGATCTGTTAAGGGCAGAAGTCTTAACTAACATGTGAAGTTTGGCGCAGATTGGACATTGTATGTCTGAGTTACAGCAACTTCCTTTTCATCGCAATATATCAAAATTTGTCAGGCCGCCATGGACACGTCCTTTAACGAAACCTCAAGATCATTGCAATTTAACAATGCAAAGGCCTTTAGATTACACTGACCAAGTTTGGTGAAGATCTGAATAAATCTCTAGGAGGAGTTAGTTAAAGTAAAACCCCTGAAAATGGCAAAAACAACACCAATTTTGCAGAGAAAATTCTAAATAACTGACTTCCTGTTGGGATTCGGATTTCGTACCAAGAGACTTTTTTGTAGGTATTGGTGTGTTACATGTGTGTACCGATTTTTGTACATGTACGTGAAACATAGCTCGAGGCACACTCCGTTGAAAGTGCATATGCACTCCGTTGAAAGTGTATAGGTGGCGCTATCGAGCCATTTTGCCACACCCAATGGAATATTTGCCTTCATATGTGTTCAGGCCAGGACCCTTATCACACACGTGAAGTTTGGGGAAGATCGGACATTTTATGCCTGAGTTATAACATCTTTTATTCCCATGGCGAGACATCGAACTTCGTCACGGCGCCATGGACACGCCTTTTAACAAAAACTCAAGATCTTCACAACTAAACATCACACAGGTCTTTAGATTAGACTGACCACAAAAAAGACATTGATGTCATAAAATTTCTAGGAGTAGTTTGTCGCAGTGTAAAATATGTAACTTCCTGTTGCCAATAGGTGGCGCTATGACTATAACTGAATATTGGCATGTAGATCTGTTCAGGTCAAGAGTCTTATCCAACATGTGAAGTTTGGGGCAGATTGGACATTGTATGTCTGAGTTACAGCAACTTCCTTTTTCATGGCGAAACATCAAAATTTGTCAGGCCGCCATGGACCCGCCCTTTAACGAAACCTCAAGTCCTTCGCAATTTATTATCGCAAAGGGCTTTAGATTACACTGACCAAGTTTGGTGTTGATCTGAATAAATCTCTAGCAGGAGTTCGTTAAAGTACAACCCCTGAAAATGGCAAAAACAACACCAATTTTGAAGGGAAAATTCAAAATAACCGACTTCCTGTTGGGATCCGGATTTCGTACCAAGATACTTTTTTGTAGGTATTGGGTTGTTACATGTGTGTACCAATTTTTGTACATGTATGTGAAACATAGCTCGAGGCGCACTCCGTTGAAAGTGTATAGGTGGCGCTATAGAGCCATTCTGCCACACCCGGTGGAATATTGGCCTGAAGATCTGTTCAGGCCAGGACTCTTATCACACATGTGAAGTTTGGGGAAGATCGGACATCTTATGCCTGAGTTATAACATCTTTTATTCGCATGGCGAGACATCGAACTTCGTCGCGGCGCCATGAACAAGCCTTTAAACGAAAACTCAAGATCTTCACAACTGAACATCGCACAGGCCTTTAGATTAGACTGACCACAAAAAAGACATTGATGTCATAAAATTTCTAGGAGTAGTTCGTCGCAGCGTAAAATATTCCACTTCCTGTTGCCAATAGGTGGCGCTATGACTATAACTGAATATGGGCATGTCAATCTGTTCAGGTTTGGAGTCTCATCAAACATGTGAAGTTTGGGGCAGATTGGTCATTGTATGTGTGAGTTATAGCAACTTCATTTTTCATGGCGAATCATCGAAATTCGCCAGGCCGCCACGGACACGCCCTTCAACGAAAAGTCAGGATCTTCGCAATTTAACATCGCAAAGGCCTTTAGATTAGGCATACCAAATTTGGTGTTGATTTGAAGAACTCTCTAGGAGGAGTTCGTTAAAATACAACACATGGAAATGACCAAAATTACACAAAATATGCTCATAATATTAAAAATAACCGACTTCCTGTTGGGTTTAGAATTTCGCTCCAAGAGTCTTTTTTGTAGGTATTGGTGTGTTACATATGTGTGCCAATTTTCGTGCATGTACGTGAAACATAGCTGGAAGGCTGTTGATTTTCTTGGTATAGGTGGCGCTGTCGAGCCATTTTGCCACACCCTCTTCTGAATCCTATATCAGACGAAAATTTTCACCAAGTTTGACGAGTGTGCAAAGTTTCATGACTTTTTGAGCATGTTAAAGCCCTCAAAAATGCGATTCATTCGGGAGAAGAAGAAGAAGAAGAAGAAGAATAATAATAATAAATTAAAGCTGCAAGCAGCGATGAACGGGCCCTCGCACCCGGGCTCACCGCCATCGTGTGGCTTTAGTAAAAAGGTGAACATTGAGAAATATGCATTTAATGTCCTAAATATAAGTTGAATATATCAAAGTCTATCCCATATATGTGCCAATCTTCCTGTTGCCAGCAGGTGGCGCTATCATTATAATGGAATATTGGCCTTCAGATGTGTTCAGGCCAGGACTTTTATCAAACATGTGAAGTTTGGGGAAGATTGAACATTTTATGCTTGAGTTACAACAACTTCTCTTGCTGTGGCAAGACATCAAATTTTGTCATGGCGCCATGGAAACACCCTTTAACAAAAACTCAAGATCTCCAAAAGTTAACATTGCACAGGCGTTTAGATTAGACTGACCACAAAATATATGTTAATCTCAAAAAAATTATAGGAGTAGTTTGTCGCAGCCTAAAACATGTCACTTCCTGTTGCCAGCAGGTGGCGCTATTACTATAACTGAATATGTGCATGTAGATCTGTTAAGGGCAGAAGTCTTAACTAACATGTGAAGTTTGGCGCAGATTGGACATTGTATGTCTGAGTTACAGCAACTTCCTTTTCATCGCAATATATCGAAATTTGTCAGGCCGCCATGGACACGTCCTTTAACGAAACCTCAAGATCATTGCAATTTAACAATGCAAAGGCCTTTAGATTACACTGACCAAGTTTGGTGAAGATCTGAATAAATCTCTAGGAGGAGTTAGTTAAAGTACAACCCCTGAAAATGGCAAAAACAACACCAATTTTGCAGAGAAAATTCTAAATAACTGACTTCCTGTTGGGATTCGGATTTCGTACCAAGAGACTTTTTTGTAGGTATTGGTGTGTTACATGTGTGTACCGATTTTTGTACATGTACGTGAAACATAGCTCGAGGCACACTCCGTTGAAAGTGCATATGCACTCAGTTGAAAGTGTATAGGTGGCGCTATCGAGCCATTTTGCCACACCCAATGGAATATTTGCCTTCATATGTGTTCAGGCCAGGACCCTTATCACACACGTGAAGTTTGGGGAAGATCGGACATTTTATGCCTGAGTTATAACATCTTTTATTCCCATGGCGAGACATCGAACTTCGTCACGGCGCCATGGACACGCCTTTTAACAAAAACTCAAGATCTTCACAACTAAACATCACACAGGTCTTTAGATTAGACTGACAACAAAAAAGACATTGATGTCATAAAATTTCTAGGAGTAGTTTGTCGCAGTGTAAAATATGTAACTTCCTGTTGCCAATAGGTGGCGCTATGACTATAACTGAATATTGGCATGTAGATCTGTTCAGGTCAAGAGTCTTATCCAACATGTGAAGTTTGGGGCAGATTGGACATTGTATGTCTGAGTTACAGCAACTTCCTTTTTCATGGTGAAACATCAAAATTTGTCAGGCCGCCATGGACCCGCCCTTTAACGAAACCTCAAGTCCTTCGCAATTTATTATCGCAAAGGGCTTTAGATTACACTGACCAAGTTTGGTGTTGATCTGAATAAATCTCTAGCAGGAGTTCGTTAAAGTACAACCCCTGAAAATGGCAAAAACAACACCAATTTTGAAGGGAAAATTCAAAATAACCGACTTCCTGTTGGGATCCGGATTTCGTACCAAGAGACTTTTTTGTAGGTATTGGAGTGTTACATGTGTGTACCAATTTTTGTACATGTATGTGAAACATAGCTCGAGGCGCACTCCGTTGAAAGTGTATAGGTGGCGCTATAGAGCCATTCTGCCACACCCGGTGGAATATTGGCCTGAAGATCTGTTCAGGCCAGGACTCTTATCACACATGTGAAGTTTGGGGAAGATCGGACATCTTATGCCTGAGTTATAACATCTTTTATTCGCATGGCGAGACATCGAACTTCGTCGCGGCGCCATGAACAAGCCTTTTAACGAAAACTCAAGATCTTCACAACTGAACATCGCACAGGCCTTTAGATTAGACTGACCACAAAAAAGACATTGATGTCATAAAATTTCTAGGAGTAGTTCGTCGCAGCGTAAAATATGTCACTTCCTGTTGCCAATAGGTGGCGCTATGACTATAACTGAATATGGGCATGTCAATCTGTTCAGGTTTGGAGTCTCATCAAACATGTGAAGTTTGGGGCAGATTGGTCATTGTATGTGTGAGTTATAGCAACTTCATTTTTCATGGCGAATCATCGAAATTCGCCAGGCCGCCACGGACACGCCCTTCAACGAAAAGTCAGGATCTTCGCAATTTAACATCGCAAAGGCCTTTAGATTAGGCATACCAAATTTGGTGTTGATTTGAAGAACTCTCTAGGAGGAGTTCGTTAAAATACAACACATGGAAATGACCAAAATTACACAAAATATGCTCATAATATTAAAAATAACCGACTTCCTGTTGGGTTTAGAATTTCGCTCCAAGAGTCTTTTTTGTAGGTATTGGTGTGTTACATATGTGTGCCAATTTTCGTGCATGTACGTGAAACATAGCTGGAAGGCTGTTGATTTTCTTGGTATAGGTGGCGCTGTCGAGCCATTTTGCCACACCCTCTTCTGAATCCTATATCAGACGAAAATTTTCACCAGGTTTGACGAGTGTGCAAAGTTTCATGACTTTTTGAGCATGTTAAAGCCCTCAAAAATGCGATTCATTCGGGAGAAGAAGAAGAAGAAGAAGAATTAAAGCTGCAAGCAGCGATGAACGGGCCCTCGCACCCGGGCTCACCGGCAGCGAGTGACTTTAGTAAATAGGTGAACGGTGAGAAATATGCGTTTAAACTCATAAATATAAGTAGAATATATCAATGTTTATTCAATATATGTGCCAATCTTCCTGTTGCCAGCAGGTGGCGCTATAATTATAATGGAATATTGGCCTTCAGATGTGTTCAGGGCAGGACTCTTATCGAACATGTGAAGTTTGGGGAAGATTGAACATTTTATGCCTCAGTTACAACAACTTCTCTTGCTGTGGCGAGACGTCAAATTTTGTCATGGCGCCATGGACACGCCCTTTAACAAAAACTCAAGATCTCCACAATTTAACATTGCTCAGGCCTTAAGATTAGACTGACCACAAAAAATACATTAATGTCAAAAGATTTCTAGGAGTAGTTTGTCGCAGCGTAAAACATGTCACTTCCTGTTGCCAGCAGGTGGCGCTATGACTATAACTGAATATGGGCATGTAGCTCTGTTAAGGGCAGAAGTCTTATCTAACATGTGAAGTTTGGGGCAGACTGGACATTGTATGTCTGAGTTACAGCTACTTCCTTTTTCATGGCGAAACATCGAAATCTGTCAGGTCGCCATGGACACGCCCTTTAACGAAACCTCAAGATCTTCGCAATTTAACATCGCAAAGGCCTTTAGATTTAACTGACCAAGTTTGGTGGTGATCTGAATAAATCTCCAGGAGGAGTTTGTTAAAGTACATCCCCAGAAAATGGCAAAAACAACGCCAATTTTGCAGAGAAAATTCTAAATAACCGACTTCCTGTTGGGATTCGGATTTCCTACCAAGAGACTTTGTGGTAGGTATTTTGTAGGTATCTACCAATGCATTTACTAATGTTAAAAATGAGACATTATTTTAATTTTTTTACCAAATCGTTAAGTAATTAAAAGTGTTTTGTTATAAATTTATTGACCTATAAGCATTTGTGAAATAGTTCTGCTTGCATCACAGCTTGGTCGTCATCTGTGAGCTGAACAGTTTTACTGTTACATCCATGAGATTATATAAATTCAGATTAATGTCAATCACAGGGTGTCAGAGGTCAGTATCAAATGAGTTTGAAATTATGGACCCACTTTATATTAAGTGGCCTTAACTACTATGTACTTACATTTTAATTATTAATTTAGTACAATGTACTTATTGTGTACATACATGTTTTTACATTGTACTTATATATTTAAAAAAAACTACATGTAATTACATCTGTATTTAATTTCTGTAATTGCATCTATAAATACACTGTTGATCCATACTTTACACCTTAACCCACCCTTAAACTTACCCATACCTCCAACCCTCTCCCTAACCTTACCCCTATCCCACCTCAATAGCAGCAAAAGTTTTTTACAATACAATATGAACACAATAAGTACATTGTACTTATTTTTTTTATGTAAGTACATAGTAGTTAAGGCCACCTAATATAAAGTGGGACCGAAATTATTATTTGCAGCACAAATAAGTATTTTTAGAATTTTTTTTAATCACTGAAACTGTCAGAAAAGGATAAGGCCTAAGAGATTTCTTAAGCTGTAATGAAAGCAGCACAATTAGCAACAACAACAACAACAAAAAAACAATTTAAAATAATATATTTTTTTCTGGTGATTAAAGAGATGTTTAAGTCCCTCTCTCTCTGCCTGTCTGTCTGCCACTCAGCTCATGCCCATCCCCCACTCACACTCACACACACACACACACACACACACACTCAGTCAGCACACATACATTCCTCAAACAGAGGGACAGAGTGAGATGAGATGTCTGACAGTTTTTTAATTTTCTTTTAATCATACAGTGTCGTAAAGTCATGAAACTATGCATATTTCCTCAGAATGATATGATCTCTGTATGAGAAAATGCTTTTAAGTGTTTGGAAGCTGCGATTTAAAAATACAAGACAGTTAATGATTCCTTTTTTGACTGTCATTTCAAAAAATCACCACGACAAAACCGTTCAAGCTAACCAAAATCCATTTGCAATTTAAGTTCCTCAATGTTTTTGCAATATGTAGATAAAGTTTGGTGAGTATAGTGAACTTTTCCTCTGAGGAGTATGGATTAAATCACAGCTAATTTTTTTTTCCAAAAATCCATATTCAAATCAAAATAGCCGACTTCCTGTTGGTCGTAGCTGATAACTGTGAATTAGAAAGTTGTCCGTCTTGATAAGAACAATATACGCACCGAGTTTGGTGTCTGTAGCTAAAACTAACTCCCCCCACTTTTGACAAAAGGTGGCGCTATAGAGTGCCTCTTCCACGCCCTTGTAAAAGCTTTTTCCATTGTCTAGCTGTCAATAATACTGATATGTGTTTTGAGTTTCATGTAAATCTGAGGTTGTTATCTGCCTCAAAATCACCATAACAGAATATTCAAGTTTGACACGTTGCCATGGCAACAATATATAAGATATCAATATTCCCACAACAGGTTTACATCGGCCATGTTTTGTCATTATTCTGATGAAGTTTGAAGCAAATCGAGTAAAAATAAGATGCTGAATTCAAAGCATTTTGAAAATGACTCAATTTCCTGCTGCCAGTTGGTGGCGCTATAACGTTGACTCTTAATACTCACATATATACGATCGGTATCATACTTCGAACAAACCGATGAAGTTTGATCAAACTCAGGTAATGTATGTGGATGTTATTAGGCATTTCCTGTTTCTAATTTTTTGCCCTAAATTCAACGCCACGCCACGGGCAAACCGTTCGAGATATCAAAAATCCCCTCGCAATTTTTCATCCCCAATGTCTTGAGATCATGTTCACCGAGTTTTGAAGCAAACGGTTGAAAGTCCTCAGAGGAGTATTTCAAATTCCAGAGCATGCTTTTTTTAAACAGCCCTGAATAGCTGACTTCCTGTTGGGCGGAGCCTATGACATAGAGCGCAAAAGTTGTTCAGCTCAATGAGATCTATAAGTGTACTGAGTTTCATATAAATACATGCAAGTGTGTGTGAGCTATGGTTCAAGGTTTCTGACTGTGTTCCAGGGGGCGCTGTAGAGCCCCTGTGCCACGCCCGGGTCCCAGCCTCTGTGGCGTCCTGATGGCCGCAGGTTCCAATGTGTGTGCCAATTTTCAAGAGTTTTTGAGTATGTTAAGGCCCCCAAAACCCCCCAGAAGGTTCATAAAAAATAAAAATAATAATAAGAAGAATAATCCTTAGGGGAACAATAGGGCCCTGCGCCCATTGGCTCGGGCCCTAATTAAAGCTGCAAGCAGCGATGAACGGGCCCTCGCACCCGGGCTCACCGCCAGCGAGTGGCTTTAGTAAAAAGGTGAACAGTGAGAAATATGCATTTAATGTCCTAAATATAAGTGGAATATATCAAAGTATATCCAATATATGTGCCAATCTTACCGTTGCCAGCAGGTGGTGCTATCATTATAATGGAATATTGGCCTTCAGATGTGTTCAGGCCAGGACTCTTATCAAACATGTGAAGTTTGGGGAAGATTGAACATTTTATGCTTGAGTTACAACAACTTCTCTTGCTGTGGCAAGACATCAAGTTTTGTCATGGCGCCATGGAAACGCCCTTTAACAAAAACTCAAGATCTCCAAAAGTTAACATTGCACAGGCCTTTAGATTAGACTGACCACAAAATATATGTTAATCTCAAAAAAATTATAGGAGTATTTTGTCGCAGTGTAAAACATGTCACTTCCTGTTGCCAATAGGTGGCGCTATGACTATAACTGAATGTGGGCATGTAGATCTGTTAAGGGCAGAAGTTTTATCTAACATGTGAAGTTTGGGGCAGATTGGACATTGTATGTCTGAGTTACAGCAACTTCCTTTTTCATGGCGAAACATCAAAATTTGTCAGGCCGCCATGGACACGCCCTTTAACGAAATCTAAAGATCTTCACAATTTAACATCGCAAAGGGCTTAAGATTACACTGACCAGGTTTGGTGTTGATCTGAATAAATCTCTAGGAGGAGTTCGTTAAAGTACAACCCCTGAAAATGGCAAAAACAACGCCAATTTTGCAGAGAAAATTCTAAATAACCGACTTCCTGTTGGGATTCGGATTTCGTACCAAGAGACTTTTTTGTAGGTATTTGTGTGTTACATGTGTATACCGATTTTTGTACATGTACGTGAAACATAGCTCGAGGCGCACTCTGTTGAAAGTGTATAGGTGGCGCTATTGAGCCATTTTGCCACACCTGATGGAATTTTGGCCTTCAGATGTGTTCAGGCCAGGACTCTTATCACACATGTGAAGTTTGGGGAAGATCGGACATTTTATGCCTGAGTTATAACATCTTTTATTCCCATGGCGAGACATCGAACTTCGTGACGGCGCCATGAACAAGCCTTTTAACGAAAACTCAAGATCTTCACAACTTAACATCGCACAGGCCTTTAGATTAGACTGACAACAAAAAATACATTGATGTCATAAAATTTCTAGGAGTAGTTCATCGCAGTGTAAAATATGTCACTTCCTGTTGCCAATAGGTGGCGCTATGACTATAACTGAATATGGGCATGTCAATCTGTTCAGGTCAGGAGTCTCATCAAACATGTGAAGTTTGGGGCAGATTGGTCATTGTATGTCTGAGTTATAGCAACTTCCAGTTTCATGGCGAATCATCGAAATTCGCCAGGCCACCACGGACACGCCCATTAACGAAAACTCAAAAGCTTCGCAATTTAACATCGCAAAGGCCTTCAGATTAGGCATACCAAATTTGGTGTTGATCTGAATGAATCTCTAGGAGGAGTTCGTCAAAATACAACGCATGGAAATGACAAAAATGACACAAAATTTGCTCATAATATTAGTAATAACCGACTTCCTGTTGGGTTTCGGATTTTGCTCCAAGAGACTTTTTTGTAGGTATTGGAGAGTTACATGTGTATACCGATTTTCATACATGTACATGAAACGTAGCTCGAGGCGCACACCGTTGAACGTGTATAGGTGGCGCTGTTGAGCCATTTTGCCACACCCACTTCTGAAACCCATATCAGACGTAAATTTTCGCCAGTTCTGAGGTGTGTGCAAAGTTTCATGACTTTTCGAGCATGTTTAGGCCCTCAAAAATGCGATTCATCTTAGAGAAGAATAATAATAATAATAATAATAATAATAATAAACGGAGCAATTCCAAGAGGGTCCTCACACCATCGGTGCTCGGGCCCTAATTAAAGCTGCAAGCAGCGATGAACGGGCCCTCGCACCCGGGCTCACCGGCAGCGAGTGGCTTTAGTTAATAGGTGAACGGTGAGAAATATGCGTTTAAACTCATAAATATAAGTAGAATATATCAATGTTTATTCCATATATGTGCCAATCTTCCTTTTGCCAGCAGGTGGCGCTATCATTATAGTGGAATATTGGCCTTCAGATGTGTTCAGGGCAGGACTTTTGTCGAACATGTGAGGTTTGGGGAGGATTGGACATTTAATGCCTGAGTTAAAACAACATCCTATTTCATGGCGAAACATCGAAATTTGTCAGGCCGCCATGGACACGCCCTTTAACGAAACCTCAAGATCTTCGCAATTTAAGATCGCAAAAGGCTTTAGATTACACTGACCAAGTTTGGTGTTGATCTGAATAAATCTCTAGGAGGAGTTCATCAAAGTCCAACCCCTGAAAATGGCCAAAACAACACTAATTTTGCAGAGAAAATTCTAAATAACTGACTTCCTGTTGGGATTCGGATTTCGTACCAAGAGACTTTTTCGTAGATATTGGTGTGTTACATGTGTGTACCGATTTTTGTACATGTACGTGAAACATAGCTCGAGGCGCACTCCGTTTAAAGTGTATACGCACTCCGTTGAAATTGTATAGGTGGCGCTATCGAGCCAGTTTGCCACACTCGATGGAATATTGGCCTTCAGATCTGTTTAGGCCAGGACCCTTTACACAAAAGTGAAGTTTGGGCAAGATTGGACATTTTATGCCTGAGTTATAACATCTTTTATTCCCATGGCGAGACATCGAACTTCATCACGGCGCCATGGACACACCTTTTAACAAAAACTCAAGATCTTCACAACTAAACATCACACAGGTCTTTAGATTAGACTGACCACAAAAAAGACACTGATGTCATAAAATTTCTAGGAGTAGTTTGTCGCAGTGTAAAATATGTAACTTCCTGTTGCCAATAGGTGGCGCTATGACTATAACTGAATATTGGCATGTAGATCTGTTCAGGTCAAGAGTCTTATCCAACATGTGAAGTTTGGGGCAGATTGGACATTGTATGTCTGAGTTACAGCAACTTCCTTTTTCATGGCGAAACATCGAAATTTGTCAGGCCGCCATGGACACGCCCTTTAACGAAACCTCAAGTCCTTCGCAATTTATTATCGCAAAGGGCTTTAGATTACATTGACCAAGTTTGGTGTTGATCTGAATAAATCTCTAGGAGGAGTTCGTTAAAGTACAACCCCTGAAAATGGCAAAAACAACACCAATTTTGAAGGGAAAATGCAAAATAACTGACTTCCTGTTGGGAGCCGGATTTCGTACCAAGAGACTTTTTAGTAGGTATATGAGTGTTACATGTGTGTACCAATTTTTGTACATGTACGTGAAACATAGCTCGAGGCGCACTCCGTTGAAAGTGTATAGGTGGCGCTATAGAGCCATTCTGCCACACCCGGTGGAATATTGGCCTGCAGATCTGTTCAGGCCAGGACTCTTATCACACATGTGAAGTTTGGGGAAGATCGGACATTTTATGCCTGAGTTATAACATCTTTTATTCTCATGGCGAGACATCGAACTTCGTTGCGGCGCCATGAACAAGCCATTTAACGAAAACTCAAGATCTTCACAACTGAACATCGCACAGGCCTTTAGATTAGACTGACCACAAAAAAGACATTGATGTCATAAAATTTCTAGGAGTAGTTCGTCGCAGCGTAAAATATGTCACTTCCTGTTGCCAATAGGTGGCGCTATGAATATAACTGAATATGGGCATGTCAATCTGTTCAGCTTCGGAGTCTCATCAAACATGTGAAGTTTGGGGCAAATTGGTCATTGTATGTCTGAGTTATAGCAACTTCATTTTTCATGGCGAATCATCGAAATTCGCCAGGCCGCCACGGACACGCCCTTCAACGAAAACTCAAGATCTTCGCAATTTAACATCGCAAAGGCCTTTAGATTAGGCATACCAAATTTGGTGATGATTTGAAGAACTCTCTAGGAGGAGTTCGTTAAAATACAACACATGGAAATGACCAAAATTACACAAAATTTGCTCATAATATTAAAAATAACCGACTTCCTGTTGGGTTTAGAATTTCACTCCAAGAGTCTTTTTTGTAGGTATTGGTGTGTTACATATGTGTGCCAATTTTCGTGCATGTACGTGAAACATAGCTGGAAGGCTGTTGATTTTCTTGGTATAGGTGGCGCTGTCGAGCCATTTTGCCACACCCTCTTCTGAATCCTATATCAGACGAAAATTTTCACCAGGTTTGACGCGTGTGCAAAGTTTCATGACTTTTTGAGCATGTTAAAGCCCTCAAAAATGCGATTCATTCGGGAGAAGAAGAAGAAGAATAATAATAATTAAAGCTGCAAGCAGCGATGATCGGGCCCTCACCCCCGGGCTCACCGCCAGCAAGCGGCTTTAGTAAAAAAGGCGAATGGCAAGAAATATGCATTTAAAGTCGTAAATATAAGCGGAATATGTCAAAGTCATTTATATGTGCCAATCTTCCTTTTGCCAGCAGGTGGCGCTATCATTATAATGGAATAGTTTCCTTCAAATGTGTTCAGGCCAAGACTCTTATCGAACATTTGAAGTTTGGGGATGATCGAATATTTTATGCCTGAGTTACAACAACTTCTCTTCCTATGGTGAGACATCAATTTTGTCATGGCGCCATGGACACGACCTTTAACAATAACTTAAAAAAACATAGACTGACCACAAAAAAATACATTAATGTCAAAAAATTTCTAGGAGTAGTTTGTTGCAGCGTAAAATATGACACTTCCTGTTGCCAATATGGGGCACTATATATCTTTGTTGTTCTGTCCTGTCATCTGCTCACTGCATTTGTTAACTGTGTCTTACAAGCGGTTTTTAAAAGTAAAAATTACTTCCATTTCAGTCTCTTTCAATATAAGTGTTTATATAAATGTTAATTAAAGCTTAGTTAAAATATTTTAATACATTATTAATAATAATTTTTTTAATTACATTTTTATTTTAAGATTAGTTTATGTACTGTGAAATAACATAATAATATTTTTAATGATAAGAATAATTAACATAAAAAAAGATTAATAAATGATCTGAAAAATTGATTGTTCGTTGTTAGTTCATGTTAGTTAATGCATTAACTAATGTAAACCAAAGAGAGCTTATTATAAATTGTTGCAAAACAATTTTCATGATCTATAACCATTTTTACTATATTACTATATTACCAGTAAAATTCATTAGCTTCTTAAAATACATATTATGTTACTTTGAAAGATTTTTATAAATGATTTAAATGCTTTATACACGTTTCTAAAACAATTATTTAAAAGTAATCCTATAGCTCCATCTGGTGGTGGCCATGATAGGTATTACACACTGCATGTTTGGTGTTGCTATCTGAACCAGTCCAAATGAAGCGTTCCTAAATGGAGCATGAGAACAGGACAGACTGTGCATATGCCTATGCAAGGCCAGGTTCACAAGCTCTATCTGTAATGCATATTTTTTTCAGAGCCCATGTTAATGGATCAGAGCATTCACACTGCACATGGTAAAAGATGTGAACAGAAAAGGTTAGAAGTAGAAAGGTGTGAAAAGAATAAATATCTATATTGAGTTGTGAGTGCACAGGACACAGTTTGAGCAGAGGAAACGGGTTTTGAGTGCGCGCACGCTCTCCGAGCAAAAGCAGTATGTATCAGAGGACGCGTTTTTTGACAAAGTAAAGGAAATGTGCATGTAACTGGAGAGATTCATGCTCGCGCATTATTTTAATGTTTTTGCGTTACAATAACATGTTCTAGCTGCTGCGTCTGCACCACATACACATACTGTATACACTCTGCAAACAGTGAACCTGTATTATGTATAACAAATCTATTTCAACACCTGAAGCATTGCTACAATGAGCTCTATAACCAATGCATGACAAGAAGACATGCCTAAAAATTCTGCACTCCTGAATATGAGCTTTTCACTTCCAGCCTTCGAGGACAATTATATATATCCCTCATAAATCATGAAATACCAGATCTATAGTATTTATTAAGATTGATGTGATTTGAAATTGGTAAATGTGCTTGTAAAAAAATGTCATCCGAATATCAACGTGCCTTATTATTATGCACTTTGTGAAAAAGCATTTTTAACAATTTTATTGATCTATAAGCATGTGTAAAATATGTTTGCCTGCATTACAGCTTAATCTTTATCTGTGTGCTGAACTGTTTTACTGTTAAATCAGCAAGATTGTGTAAATTCTGGTCATGTCATGTCACAGAATATCTGTCATAGGTCAGTATCAAATAAGTTTAAAATTATTATCAGAATAAAAAAATATATACAAGTCATCCTGTATGTATTTTTAAAATCGTTTTTTTATTTTGCAATTAACATAATTCTTAACCTAATTATATAAAATCATTTTGTCTGAGCCCTACAAATTGTACTAGGTTTTTTCGTCCCTAAAAATGATAGAAAATGATAGAGAGATTTCTTAAGCTGTAATGATGAAAAAAATCAACAACACACAATTACAGATTTTTTTCTGTTGATTAAAGAGTTGTTAACTCTCTCTCTCTCTCTCTCTCTCTCTCTCTCTCTCTCGCTCTCTGTCAGGCAGGCCCTCAAGCACCCCACCCCCTCCCCCTCCCTTCCCTCACACAGAGAGAATGCCTCAGAGTGAGATCAGATGTCTGGCAGTTTTATAATTTTCTTTTAATCATACAGTGTTGTAAAGTCATGCAACTATGCATATTTCTTCAGAATCGCATGTTCTCTAAATAAAAAATGGTTTTGAAATGTTTGGAAGCTGCAATTTAAAAATACAAGACAAATAATGTTTCCCTTTTTAATATTATTTCAAAAAATCCCCACGGCAAAACCGTTCAAGCTATCCAAAATCCATCTGCAATTTAAGTTCCTCAATGTTTTTTCAAAATGTAGACAAAGTTTGGTGTGTATAGTGCACGTCCCCTGTGAGGAGTATGCATTAATTCACACCCGAATTTGCCCAAAAATAAAAATACAAATCAAAATAGCTGACTTCCTGTTTGTCGTAGCTGATGACTGTGAATTAGAAAATTGTCCATCTTAATAAGAACAATTTATGTACCAAGTTTGGTGTCTGTAGCTAAAACTAACCCCCCCATTTTTGACAAAAGGTGGCGCTATAGAGTGCCTCCTTCACGCCCTTTTAAAAGCTTTTGCCATTGTCTAGATATCATTAATACTGATATGTGTTCTGAGTTTCATGTAAATCTGAGCTTGTTGTCTGCCTCAAAATCACCATAACAGAATATTCAAGTTTGACACGTTGCCATGGCAACACTATATTAGATATCAGTATACCCACAACAGATTTTCATCTGCCGTGTTTTGTCATTATTCTGATGAAGTTTGAAGCAAATAGAGTAAAAATAAGATGCTGAATTCAAAGCATTTGAAAAAATGACACACTTCCTGCTGCCAGTTGGTGGCGCTGTAACTTTGACACCTTATAGTTACATATATGCGAGCAACATATTACAATGAACAAACCGATGAAGTTTGATGAAACTCAGGAAATGTATGTGGATGTTATTAGGCACTTCCTGTTTCAAATTTTGTGCCCTAATTTCAACGCCTCACCACGGGCGAACCGTTCGAGATATCAAAAATCCCCTCGCAATTTTTCATCCTCAATGTCTTGAGATCATGTTCACCAAGTTTTGTGGCGAACGGGTGGAAAACCTCAGAGGAGTATTTCAAATTCCAGAGCATGCTTCTTTTAAACAGCCCTGAATAGCTGACTTCCTGTTGGGCGGAGCCTATGACATAGAGGGTGAAAGTTGTTCGGCTCAATGAGATCTATAAGTGTACTGAGTTTCATATAAATACATGCAAGTATGTGTAAGCTATGGTTCAGGATTTTCTGACGGTGTTCCAGGGGGCGCTGTAGAGCCCTTGTGCCACGCCCGGGTTCCAGTCTCTGCGGCGACCTGATGGCCGCAGGTTCCAATGTGTATGCCAATTTTCAAGAGTTTTTGAGTATGTTAAGGCCCCCAAAAACCCCCGGAAGGTTAAAAAAAAAATAAAAATAATAAGAATAATCCTTAGGGGAACAATAGGGCCCTGCGCCCATTGGCTCGGGCCCTAATTAAAGCTGCAAGCAGCGATGAACGGGCCCTCGCACCCGGGCTCACCGGCAGCGAGTGGCTTTAGTAAATAGGTGAACGGTGAGAAATATGCATTTAAACTCATAAATATATGTAGAATATATCAAAGTTTATTCAATATATGTGCCAATCTTTGTGTTGCCAGCAGGTGGCGCCATCATTATAATGGAATATTGGCCTTCAGATGTGTTCAGGACAGGACTCTTATCGAACATTTGAAGTTTGGGGAAGATTGAACATTTTATGCCTGAGTTACAACAACTTCTCTTGCTGTGGCGAGACATCAAATTTTGTCTTGGCGTTATGGACACGCCCTTTAACAAAAACTGAAGATCTCCACAATTTAACATTGCACAGACCTTTAGATTATACTGACCACAAAAAAGACATTGATGTCATAAAATTTCTAGGAGTAGTTTGTCACAGTGTAAAATATGTCACTTCCAGTTGCCAATAGGTGGCGCTATGACTATAACTGAATATTGGCATGTAGATCTGTTCAGGTGTAGAGTCTTATCAAAAATGTGAAGTTTGGGGCGGATTGGACATTGTATGTGTGAGTTATAGCACCATCATTTTTCATGGCGAATCATCGAAATTTGTCAGGCCGCCATGGACACGCCCTTTAACGAAACCTCAATTCCTTCGCAATTTAACATGGCAAAGGGCTTTAGATTACACTGACCAAGTTTGGTGTTGATCTGAATAAATCTCTAGGAGGAGTTCGTTAAAATACAACCCCTGAAAATGACAAAAACAACACCAATTTTGCAGGGAAAATTAAAAATAACCGACTTCCTGTTGGGATTCGGGTTTTGTACCAAGAGACTTTTTTGTAGCTATTGGTGTGTTACATATGTTTACCGATTTTCGTACATGTATATGACATGTAGCTCGAGGCGCACTCCATTGAAAATGTATAGGTGGCGCTATCGAGCCATTTTGCCACACCCAATGGAATATTAGCCTCCAGATGTGTTCAGGTCAGTACTCTTTATCAAACATTTGACGTTTGGGCAAGATCTGATATTTTATGACTGAGTTACAACAACTTCTACTCCCATGGCGAGACATCGAAGTTTGACATGGCGCCATGGACACGCCCTTTAACAAAAACTCAAGATCTTCTCAATTTAACATCGTACAGGCCTTTAGATTAGACTGACGACAAAAAAGACATTGATGTCAAAAATTTCTAGAAGTAGTTTGTCGCAGCGTAAAATATGTCACTTCCTGTTGCCAATAGGTGGCGCTATGACTATAACTGAATATGGTCATGTCAAACTTTTCAGGACAGGAGTCTCATCAAACATGTGAAGTTTGGGGCAGATTGGTCATTGTATGTCTGAGTTATAGCAACTTGCTGTTTCATGGCGAATCATCGAAATTCGCCAGGCCGCCACACACAGGCCCTTCAACGAAAACTCAAAAGCTTCGCAATTTAACATCGCAAAGGCCTTTAGATTAGGCATACCAAATTTGGTGTTGATCTGAATTAATCTCTAGGAGGAGTTCGTTAAAATACAACGCATGGAAATGACAAAAATGACACAAAATTTGCTCATAATATTAGAAATAACTGACTTCCTGTTGGGTTTCGGATTTTGCTCCAAGAGACTTTTTTGTAGGTATTGGAGAGCTACATGTGTATACCGATTTTCATACATGTACATGAAACGTAGCTCGAGGCGCACACCGTTGAACGTGTATAGGTGGCGCTGTTGAGCCATTTTGCCACACCCACTTCTGAAACCCATATCAGACGTAAATTTTCGCCAGTTCTGAGGTGTGTGCAAAGTTTCATGACTTTTCGAGCATGTTTAGGCCCTCAAAAATGCGATTCATCTTAGAGAAGAAGAATAATAATAATAATTAAAGCTGCAAGCAGCGATGAACGGGCCCTCGCACCCGGGCTCACCGCCATCGTGTGTCTTTAGTAAAAAGGTGAACGTTGAGAAATATGCATTTAAACTCATAAATATAAGTGCAATATATCAAAGTTTATTCCATATGTGTGCCAATCTTCCTGTTGCCAGCAGGTGGCGCTATCGTTATAATGGAATATTGGCCTTCAGATGTGTTCAAGCCAGGACCCTTATCACACATGTGAAGTTTGGGCAAGATCGGACATTTTATGCCTGAGTTATAACATCTTTTATTCCCATGGCGAGACATCGAACTTCGTCATGGCGACATGGACATGCCTTTTAACAAAAACTCAAGATCTTCACAACTAAACATCACACAGGTCTTTAGATTAGACTGACCACAAAAAAGTCATTGATGTCATAAAATTTTTAGGAGTAGTTTGTCACAGTGTAAAATATGTCACTTCCAGTTGCCAATAGGTGGCGCTATGACTATAACTGAATATTGGCATGTAGATCTGTTCAGGTGAAGAGTCTTATCAAAAATGTGAAGTTTGGGGCGGATTGGACATTGTATGTGTGAGTTATAGCACCATCATTTTTCATGGCGAATCATCGAAATTTGTCAGGCCGCCATGGACACGCCCTTTAACGAAACCTCAATTCCTTCGCAATTTAACATGGCAAAGGGCTTTAGATTTCACTGACCAAGTTTGGTGTTGATCTGAATAAATCTCTAGGAGGAGTTCGTTAAAATACAACCCCTGAAAATGACAAAAACAACACCAATTTTGCAGGGAAAATTAAAAATAACCGACTTCCTGTTGGGATTCGGGTTTCGTACCAAGAGACTTTTTTGTAGCTATTGGTGTGTTACATATGTTTACCGATTTTCGTACATGTATATGACATGTAGCTCGAGGCGCACTCCATTGAAAATGTATAGGTGGCGCTATCGAGCCATTTTGCCACACCCAATGGAATATTAGCCTCCAGATGTGTTCAGGTCAGTACTCTTATCAAACATTTGAAGTTTGGGCAAGATCTGATATTTTATGACTGAGTTACAACAACTTCTACTCCCATGGCGAGACATCGAACTTTGACATGGCGCCATGGACACGCCCTTTAACGAAAACTCAAGATCTTCTCAATTTAACATCGTACAGGCCTTTAGATTAGACTGACGACAAAAAAGACATTGATGTCAAAAATTTCTAGGAGTAGTTTGTCGCAGCGTAAAATATGTCACTTCCTGTTGCCAATAGGTGGCGCTATGACTATAACTGAATATGGTCATGTCAAACTGTTCAGGACAGGAGTCTCATCAAACATGTGAAGTTTGGGGCAGATTGGTCATTGTATGTCTGAGTTATAGCAACTTCCTGTTTCATGGCGAATCATCGAAATTCGCCAGGCCGCCACACACAGGCCCTTCAACGAAAACTCAAAAGCTTCGCAATTTAACATCGCAAAGGCCTTTAGATTAGGCATACCAAATTTGGTGTTGATCTGAATTAATCTCTAGGAGGAGTTCGTTAAAATACAACGCATGGAAATGACAAAAATGACACAAAATTTGCTCATAATATTAGAAATAACCGACTTCCTGTTGGGTTTCGGTTTTTGCTCCAAGAGACTTTTTTGTAGGTATTGGAGAGTTACATGTGTATACCGATTTTCATACATGTACATGAAACGTAGCTCGAGGCGCACACCGTTGAACGTGTATAGGTGGCGCTGTTGAGCCATTTTGCCACACCCACTTCTGAAACCCATATCAGACGTAAATTTTCGCCAGTTCTGAGGTGTGTGCAAAGTTTCATGACTTTTCGAGCATGTTTAGGCCCTCAAAAATGCGATTCATCTTAGAGAAGAAGAATAATAATAATAATTAAAGCTGCAAGCAGCGATGAACGGGCCCTCGCACCCGGGCTCACCGCCAGCGAGTGGCTTTATTAATTAGGTGAACGGTGAGAAATATGCATTAAAACTCATAAATATAAATGGAATATATCAAAGTTTACTCCATATATGTGCCAATCTTCCTGTTGCCAGCAGGTGGTGCTCTCATTATAATGGAATATTGGCCTTCAATGTGTTCAGGGCAGGACTCTTATTGAATATGTGAAGTTTGGGGAAGATCGAACAAATTATGCCTGAGTTCCAAATACTTCTCTTACTGTGGCGAGACATCAAAATTTGTCATGGCGCCATGGACACGCCCTTTAAAAAAAAACTCAAGATCTCCACAAGTTAACATTGCACAGGCCTTTAGATTAGACTGACAACAAAAAATACTTTAATCTCAAAAAAATTCTAGGAGTAGTTTGTCACAGCATACAACATGTCACTTCCTGTTGCCAGCAGGTGGCGCTATGACTATAACTGAATATGGGCATGTAGATCTGTTAAGGGCAGAAGTCTTATCTAACATGTGAAGCTTGGGGCAGATTGGACATTGTATGTCTGAGTTATAGCAACTTCCTTTTTCATGGCGAAACATCGAATTTTGTCAGGCCGCCATGGACACGCCCTTTAACGAAACCTCAAGATCTTTGCAATTTAACATCGCAAAAGCCTTTGGATTACACTGACCAAGTTTGGTGTTGATCTGAATATATCTCTAGGAGTAGTTTGTTAAAGTACAACCCCTGAAAATGGCAAAAACAATGCCAATTTTGCAGAGAAAATTCTAAATAACCGACTTCCTGATGGGATTCGGATTTCAAAATACGGGACTTTTTTGTAGGTATTGGTGTGTTACATGTGTGTACCGATTATTGTACATGTACGTGAAAAATAGCTCGAGGCGCACTCCATTGAATGTGCATATGCACTCCATTGAAAGTTTATAGGTGGCGCTATGGAGCCATTTTGCCACACCCAATGGAATATTGGCCTTCAGATCTGTTCAGGCCAGGACCCTTATCACACATGTGAAGTTTGGGCAAGATCGGACACTTTATGCCTGAGTTATAACATCTTTTATTCCCATGACGAGACATCGAACTTCGTCACGGCGCCATGGACACACCTTTTAACAAAAACTCAAGATCTTCACAACTAAACATCACACAGGTCTTTAGATTAGACTGACCACAAAAAAGACATTGATGTCATAAAATTTCTAGAAATAGTCTGTCACAGTGTAAAATATGTCACTTCCTGTTGCCAATAGGTGGCGCTATGACTATAACTGAATATGGGCATGTAGATCTGTTCAGGTCAAGAGTCTCATCCAACATGTGAAGTTTGGGGAGGATTGGACATTTTATGCCTGAGTTACAACAACATCCTATTTCATGGCGAAACATCGAAATTTGTCAGGCCGCCATGGACACGCCCTTTAACGAAATCTAAAGATCTTCGCAATTTAACATCGCAAAGGGCTTAAGATTACACTGACCGGGTTTGGTGTTGATCTGAATAAATCTCTAGGAGGAGTTCGTTAAAGTACAACCCCTGAAAATGGCAAAAACAACGCCAATTTGCAGAGAACATTCTAAATAACCGACTTCCTGTTGGGATTCGGATTTCGTACCAAGAGACTTTTTTGTATGTATTGGTGTGTTACATGTGAATACCGATTTTTGTACATGTACGTGAAACATAGCTCGAGGCGCACTCTGTTGAAAGTGTATAGGTGGCGCTATCGAGCCATTCTGCCACACCTGATGGAATTTTGGCCTTCCGATGTGTTCAGGCCAGGACTCTTATCACACATGTGCAGTTTGGGGAAGATCAGACATTTTATGCCTGAGTTATAACATCTTTTATTCCCATGGCGAGACATCGAACTTCGTGATGGCGCCATGGACACGCCTTTTAACGAAAACTCAAGATCTTCACAACTAAACATCGCACAGGCCTTTAGATTAGACTGACCACAAAAAATACATTGATGTCATAAAATTTCTCGGAGTAGTTCTTCGCAACGTAAAATATGACACTTCCTGTTGCCAATAGGTGGCGCTATGACTATAACTGAATATGGGCATGTCAATCTGTTCAGTTTGGGAGTCTCATCAAACATGTGAAGTTTGGGGCAGATTGGACATTGTATGTCTGAGTTATAGCAACTTCATTTTTCATGGCGAATCATCGAAATTCGCCAGGCCGCCACGGACACGAACTTGAACGAAAACTCAAGATCTTCGCAATTTAACATCGCAAAGGCCTTTAGATTAGGCATACCAAATTTGGTATTGATCTGAATTCATCTCTAGGAGGAGTTCGTTAAAATACAACGCATGGAAATGGCAAAAATGACAAAAAATTTCGTCATAAAATAAAAAATATCTGACTTCCTGTTGGGTTTAGAATTTTGCTCCAAGAGTCTTTTTCGTAGGTCTTGGTGTGTTACATGTGTGTACCGATTTTCATACATGTGTGTGAAACGTAGCTTGAGGCGCACACCGCTGAACGTGTATAGGTGGCGCTATCGAGCCATTTTGCCACGCCCACTTCTGAAACCCATATCAGACGTAAATTTTCGCCAGATCGGAGGTGTGTGCAAATTTTCCTCACTTTTTGAGTATGTTTAGGCCTTCAAAAAGGCGATTCATTTGGCACCGTAATAATAATAATAATAATAATAATAATAAACGAAGCAGATACAATAGGGTCCTCACACCTTCGGTGCTCGGGCCCTAACTAGAAGGTACATTTCCTGAAGAAAATGTGAGTGGTGCTTGCAGTGGCAAAACTCGCCCCTCTGTTGCTAGGCTGTTGCAATGAGGTTGCTACGGTGGTTGCTAAGGTACCCTGGGTGGTTGCTAGGGCGGTTGCTAGGGTCCCCATGATGGTTGCTAAGGTACCCTCGGTGGTTGCTAGGGTAATCTGGGTGGTTGCTAGGGTCCCCAGGATGGTTGCTAGGGCCGTTGCTAGGGTACCCAGGGTGGTTGCTAGGGTAATCGGGGTGGTTGCTAGGGTGTTGCTATGTGGTTGCTAGGGTACCCGGGGTGGTTGCTAGGGCGGTTGCTAGGGTCCCCATGATGGTTGCTAGGACCGTTGCTAGGGTACTCAGGGTGGTTGCTAGGGTAATCGGGGTGGTTGCTAGGGTGTTGCTATGTGGTTGCTAGGGTACCCGGGGTGGTTGCTAGGGCGGTTGCTAGGGTCCCCATGACGGTTGCTAGGGCCGTTGCTAAGGTACCCAGGGTGGTTGCTAGGGTAATTGGGGCAGTTGCTAGGGTGTTGCTATGTGGTTGCTAGGGTACCCGGGGTGGTTGCTAGGGCGGTTGCTATGGTAATCTGGGTGGTTGCTAGGCAGTTGCTACGGTACTTGGGGTGGTTGCTAAGGTGTTGCTAGGCGGTTGCTAGGGTGTTTTGGCTGGTTGCTAGGCAGTTGCTATGGTATCCTGGGTGGTTGCTATGATGTTACTAGGTGGTGGGTAGTTGTCACAGATAGTCACTATGTAGTTATTATAGAGTTCTTAGCCCATTTGAGCACTTAGCTAATCACTATTAGCATGTAGCTAATCACTGCTAGCATGACTAGCATGTTGGAAGTCCAGTGTGCTAGCATGAGTCAAAACATCCAACCGCCATGTCTGTACGATGTTCTGATGCAGAGATATAGGTCGTGCAAAACGGTTGCTAGGGTACTCCATTTGGTTGCTATGGAGTGGCTTGGCAGCTGCCAATGGTGATACTCCAAAGGCTGCTCGCCAATATAAACCAACCCCCATGCCTCTACGATGTTCTGATGCGGAGATATAGATCTTGGAAAACGGTTGCTAGGGTACTGTGTTTGGTTGCTAGGGAGTGGCCTGGCAGCTGCCAATGATGATACTTCAAAGTCTGCTTGACAATATAAACCAACCCCCATGCTTCTATGTCTTTCAGATGTTAAGATATCTCTCTATACTGTGGGTTGCTAGGTAGCTCTTAATGGTTGCTAGGGCGTGGCTAGGTTGTCTTGAAGGAGATACATGATTGGCCGTTTGCTGCCCGAGTCAAACAAGCCCACCCTCATGTTTCTATGACGCTTCTATGCAAAGTTATTAATTTGATCTTTTTCAATGGAAGTCTATGGGGCTTGTTGCTATGGCGCTCTATATGGTTGCTAGGGCGTGGCTTGATAGATTCACAGTGATCCTGAGAGGCTGATTGGTTGCCTGATTCAAATGAGCCCACCCCCTTGTCTCTATGACACTGTGATCCTGAGTTATGTTCAATACAAAATCCCTATGTAATTTCCCATAGTAGGAAAAGCACATTGTTTCATGGGCGATCCCTCACCATACTATGTCAATGGGGCAACTTTGGGGTCTCTAGCACCCCAGGGGTACAACTTGTACCCCTCTGAGAGGTGTCCTCTCGCACAGCCTGATAGCCTCTCCAAATGTGGTGATTCACATGTTTCTGCGAATTTCTCTCTCGGAGCTACGATCCGTCAAAGTTGGCCGTAATGCGTTGTCTATGCGATTTTTCGGCCGATATTTCGCCCGGTGTACGAACATCGTACGCCCGATCGCTTATAAAAGTCATAGCACACCCATTCCCGATTAGGCCGCACGATTTGACGCCTGTTTCGTTGGGTCTGTGACGAAAACTGCGGGACTAGTTACGCGCCGAAATTTGTACGGAAGAATAATAATAAGAACTAGAAGGTACATTTCCTGAAGAAAATGTGAGTGGTGCTTGCAGTGGCAAAACTCTGCGCCCTGTAGCCACCCATGATGCCTGTTTGATATCGTGGAGCCGTGATATAAGTTCTTTATATTGCTATATGGTTGCTAGGGCGCTCTATATGGTTGCTATGGTGTGACTATATAGTTTATGGGGTGATATTTAAAGATTATTTACCAGCCTGAATGCAAAAAGCCCAAGCCAGTGTTTCTATATAGTTATTTTGCTGAGATACAGCTTTTAAATGTAGTTAAACAGTTGCTAGGGGGCTAAAATTGGTTGCTAGGGGCATGGATATGAAGTTGTTATGTCACTACTTATGGACTGCTTGATAGGTCGAGTCAAAAGAGCCCTCTCCCAAGCCTCTATGACTTTCTAATCCAAAGATATGATGTCAGATAGTTTTTCCAATGTTAAGTCAATGGGATATTTGACACATTTTCTTCGCCCGCTGTACGATTATCGTAAGTCCGATTGCTTAGAAAAGTCATAGCACACCTCTCCTCAATATCCCGCACGATTTTGACACCTCAATTCATGGGTCCTGTGACAAAAAATGCGGGAGGAGTAGCGTGCCAAAGTTTTTGTCAAGGCGAATAGTAATAGTAACACTAGAAGGTACATTTCCTGAAAGAAAATGTTGAAGTGGTGCTTGCAGTGGCAAAACTCTGCGCCCTGTTGCTAGGTTGTTGCAATGAGGTGCTACGGTGGTTGCTAAGGTACCCTGGGTGGTTGCTCAGGCGGTTGCTAGGGTCCCCATGATGGTTGCTAAGGTACCCAGGGTGGTTGCTAGGGTAATCTGAATGGTTGCTAGGGTCTTGCCTATGTGGTTGCTAGGGTACCCGGGGTGGTTGCTAGGGCGGTTGCTAGGGTCCCCATGGATGGTTGCTAGGGCCGTTGCTAGGGTACCCAGGGTGGTTGCTAGGGTGTTGCTATGTGGTTGCTAGGGTACCCGGGGTGGTTGCTTAGGGCGGTTGCTAGGGTCCCCATGATGGTTGCTAGGGCCGTTGCTAGGGTACTCAGGATGGTTGCTAGGGTAATCGGGGTGGTTGCTAGGGTGTTGCTATGTGGTTGCTAGGGTACCCGGGGTGGTTGCTAGGGTGGTTGCTAGGGTCCCCATGATGGTTGCTAGGGCCGTTGCTAAGGTACCCAGGGTGGTTGCTAGGGTAATCGGGGTGGTTGCTAGGGTGTTGCTATGTGGTTGCTAGGGTACCCGGGGTGGTTGCTAGGGGCGGTTGCTAGGGTCCCCATGATGGTTGCTAGGGCCGTTGCTAGGGTACTCGGGGTGGTTGCTAGGGTAATTGGGGCGGTTGCTAGGGTGTTGCTAGGCGGTTGCTAGGGTGTTTTGGCTGGTTGCTAGGCAGTTGCTAGGGTACCCTGGATGGTTGCTATGATGTTACTAGGTGGTTGGTAGTTGTCACAGATGGTCACTATGTAGTTATTATAGAGTTCTTAGCCCATTTGAGCACTTAGCTAATCACTATTAGCATGTAGCTAATCACTGCTAGCATGACTAGCATGTTTGGAAGTCCAGTGTGCTAGCATGAGTCAAAAAATCCAACCGCCATGTCTGTACGATGTTCTGATGCAGAGATTATAGGTCCGTGCAAAACGGTTGCTAGGGTACTCCATTTGGTTGCTATGGAGTGGCTTGGCAGCTGCCTATGGTGATACTCCAAAGGCTGCTCGTCAATATAAACCAACCCCCATGCCTCTACGATGTTCTGATGTAGAGATATAAGAATCTTGCAAAACGGTTGCTAGGGTACTGTGTTTGGTTGCTAGGGAGTGGCCTGGCAGCTGCCAATGATGATACTCCAATGGTTGCTTGCTAATATAAACCAACCCCCATGCTTCTATGTCTTTCAGATGTTAAGATATCTCTCTATACTTTGGGTTGCTAGGTTGCTCTAAATGGTTGCTAGGGCGTGGCTAGGTTGCCTTGAAGGAGATACATGATTGGCCGTTTGCTGCCCGAGTCAAACGAGCCCACCCTCATGTTTCTATCACACTTCTATCCAAAGTTATTCATTTGATTTTTTTTCAATGGAAGTCTATGGGGCTTGTTGCTATGGTGCTCTATATGGTTGCTAGGGCGTGGCTTGATAGATTCACAGTGATCCTGAGAGACTGATTGGTTGCCTGATTCAAATGAGCCCACCCCCTGTCTCTATGACACTGTGATCCAGAGTTATGTTCAATACAAAATCCCTATGTAATTTTTCCCATAGTTGGAGAAGCCCTCCCTATACTTTGTATTGGGGGCAAATTTGGGGGCTCTTGCGCCCCAGGGGTACAACTTATACCCCACTGCGGGGTATGTTCTCACACAGCCTGATAGCCTCTCTCAAATGTGGTGATTCACGTGTTTCTGCGAAATTCTCTCTCAGAGCTATGCTCCGTCAAATTTTTTTTTAATGCATTTCCTATGGGACGTTTTTCGGCCGATTTTTCGCCCCGCTGTACGAACATCGTACGCCCGATCGCTTATAAAAGTCATAGCACACCTCTCCTCAATAGGGCGCACGATTTGACGCCTGTTTCGTTGGTCTGTGACAAAAACTGCGGGACGAGTTACGCGCCGAAGTTTTGTACGGAAGAAGTAAGAAGAAGAAGAAGAAGAAGAATAATAAGTATGTGAGATAATAATAGTGATGCCTTGCCTCCGGCAAGCACCACTAATAATAAGTATGTGAGATAATAGTAGTAGTGCTTTGCCTCCGGCAAGCACCACTAAATATAGCTGCAAGCGCGATGTCGGGCTCAAGCCATCAGTGCAACGCCACCCCGGTGGCATCAGGATAACTGTGCCCAGCGGGCAATAAGCATTTACAGTAACCCTCTGACAATCAGTTTTAAGGGATGCGGCAGTTAAAGGGTTAATCCGACCAATCTAGACTTTGAAATCACATACACAGAACAATATATATAACTTTAGTAACACTTTATTAATATTTATAAAAAAATGTATAAGGTGTGCATTGTAGCTGACACCTATATGAACACATTACAATTGCTTTGTGACTGCAAGTCTTTCTTCTCAAATGCTATTGAGCTTTCAAATTTGCATTTGAGCCCATGTGAAAAAGTTGCATAATTTACATATGACTTACAGTTTGTTGTAATAAATATCAAACATTCAATGTAATTGTGCATTAATAGCTGTCACCTAGATGAACAATTACAGTTGTTTTTATGACTGTAAGTCATCTCTTCAAATGCTACTGACGTTAGAAAAGTGTATAACAATATCACATGTAACTTTAGAGACCTTCCCTAAATTTGAGACTCTAGAAAGTCCAATGTCAAGACAACTTTATGCCTGTTTATTTTCTTTAGTTTCTTTTCTCTGTGCGGATTGCTGATGTCCTATACCCAGGCATAGATGTCCATCCATCAATTACGAACATTCAGCCGCAAACATGAGGTGTGAGCGGTCGCGAGCGCGGATGGGAGAATGACGCATGTTTTTTTTTTTTTTTTTTTTTTTTTTTGAGCAACTGGGATGGTGCCCCCTCTGGAGTTGGTGCCCTACGAAGACTGCATACTATGTTATACTGCATAATGTTAACAAATTAGACATTATTTTTACAGTGTTACCAAATCCTTAAATAATGTATTAGTGTTTTGTAATGATTTTAATGACCTATAAGCATTTGTGAAATAGTTTTGCTTGCATTACAGCTTTATCTGTCAGTTGAAGAGTTTTACTGTTACATCCATGAGATTAATAAATGTCATGTCACGTCAACAGGTTGTCATAGGTCAGTATCAAATGAGTTTGAAATTATTATTTGCAGCACAAATTAGGGTTCTTAGGATGTTTTTAAATCCCTAAAACTGTCAGAAAAGGATAAGCCCTAAGAGATTTCTTAACCTGTAATGAAAGGAAAAAACACCACCATTAGCACAACAAAAACAATAACAATTTAAAATACAGATTTTTTTTTCCTGATTATTAAAGGGATGATTAGGTCTCTCTGTCTCTCTCTCTGCCAGACAGCCCCTCCCTACAGTCCACACACACTGTCACAGTCACCAACCCCCTCACACTCCCCCTCCTCTCCCCCTCCCTTCCCTCACACAGACAGGGTGGCCAGAGTGAGATCATGTCAGTTGAGAAGTCTGACAGTTTTTAATTTCTTTTATCCATACAGTGTTGTAAAGTCGTGAAACTATGCATATTTCCTCAAAATGATTTGATCTTTGTATAAAAAATGCTTTGAAGTGTTTGGAAGCTGCAATTTAAACATACAAGGCAATTAATGTTTCCCTTTTTACTGTCATTTTCAAAAATTCACCACGACAAAACCGTTCAAGCTAACCAAAATCCGTTCGCAATTTAAGTTCCTCAATGGTTTTTCTTCATGTAGACAAAGTTTGGTGTGTATATGGTACTTTCCCCTGTGAGGAGTATGCATTAAATCAGAGCTCAATTTAAAATATTCAAATCAAAATAGCCGACTTCCTGTTGGTCGTAGCTGATGACTGTGAATTAGAAAGTTGTCCGTCTTGAAAAGAACAATTTATGTACCAAGTTTTGGTGTCTGTAGCTAAAAACTAACCCCCCACTTTTGACAAAAGGTGGCGCTATAGAGTGCCTCCTTACGCCCTTTTAAAAGCTTTTGCCATTGTCTAGCTATCACTAATACTGATATGTGTTTTGAGTTTTATGTAAATCTGAGCTTGTTGTCTGCCTCAAACTCACCATAACAGAACATTCAAGTTTGACACGTTGCCATGGGCAACACTATATCAGATTATCAATATCCCCACAACAGATTTACATCGGCCGGTGTTTGTCATTATTCTGATGAAGTTTTAAGTAAATAGAGTAATAAATAAGATGCTGAATTTCAAAGCATTTGGAAAATGGCACACTTCCTGCTGCAGTTGGTGGCGCTATAATGTTGACTCTTAATAGTCACTATATATACGATCAGTATCATAACAACGAACAAACCAATGAAGTTTGATCAAATTCAGGAATGTATGTGGATGTTATTAGACATTTCCTGTTTCTCATATCTCGCCATAATTTCAAACGCCTCGCCAACGGGCAAACCGTTCGAGATATCAAAAATCCCCTCGCAATTTCCATCCTCAATGTCTTGAGATCATGTTGACCGAGTTTGGTGGCAATCAAGTAAAAGACCTATGACAAGTATATCAAATTCCAGAGCATGCTTTATAAACAGCCCTAAATAGCTGACTTCCTGTTGGGCGGAGCCTATGACATAGAGTGCGAAAGTTGCTCGGCTCAATGAGATCTATAAGTGTACTGAGTTTCATATAAATACATGA